>NW_026731807.1:147500-337073 GCF_028476545.2 Physella acuta
TAAACATACATACAAACGCAAACATACACGCAAATATAAACACGCATTCAAACTTAAACGCAAGCAAAAAAGCAAAAGCACACAGTTGTGTGTTGAATTTCATCTAGGGTACCACAGCTTAAACATAACAAAAGATGCTCTCACGAATTGCGGTGTTTCGTCTAGCACGGGGTTTACATTCTTTCACAATGTTTAGATTCTTCCTCCGTCTAGCATAATGTTTAGATTCTGTAACTTCCTCTGTCTAGCACAATGTTTAGATTCTGTAACTTCCTCTGTCTAGCACAATGTTTAGATTCTTCCTCCGTCTAGCATAATGTTTAGATTCTGTAACTTCCTCTGTCTAGCACAATGTTTAGATTCTTCCTCCGTCTAGCATAATGTTTAGATTCTGTAACTTCCTCCGTCTAGCACAATGTTTAGATTCTGTACCTTCCTCTGTCTAGCACAATGTTTAGATTCTGTAACTTCCTCTGTCTAGCACAATGTTTAGATTCTGTAACTTCCTCCGTCTAGCACAATGTTTAGATTCTGTACCTTCCTCTGTCTAGCACAATGTTTAGATTCTGTAACTTCCTCCGTCTAGCACAATGTTTAGATTCTGTAACTTCCTCCGTCTAGCACAATGTTTAGATTCTGTAACTTCCTCCGTCTAGCACAATGTTTAGATTCTGTAACTTTCTCCGTCTAGCACAATGTTGAGATTCTGTAACTTCCTCCGTCTAGCACAATGTTTAGATTCTGTAACTTCCTCCGTCTAGCACAATGTTTAGATTCTGTAACTTCCTCCGTCTAGCACAATGTTTAGATTCTGTAACTTCCTCCGTCTAGCACAATGTTTAGATTCTGTAACTTCCTCTGTCTAGCACAATGTTTAGATTCTGTAACTTCCTCCGTCTAGCACAATGTTTAGATTCTGTAACTTCCTCCGTCTAGCACAATGTTTAGATTCTGTAACTTTCTCCGTCTAGCACAATGTTTAGATTCTGTAACTTCCTCCGTCTAGCACAATGTTTAGATTCTGTAACTTCCTCCGTCTAGCACAATGTTTAGATTCTGTAACTTCCTCCGTCTAGCACAATGTTTAGATTCTGTAACTTCCTCCGTCTAGCACACTGTTTGAAGTTTGAACAGAGTTGCTCCCCATCATCTGGGGTCTGCATCAACCGTACCAAGGGCTGTGACGGGGAAGACGACTGCTTCATGGCGGCAGACGAGAAATTTTGTGGTCAGTTTATGGTCAACATCTGTGGTCAGTTTATGGTCAACAGCTGTTGTCAGTTTATGTGGTTAATATATGTGGTCAACATCTATGGTCAATATCTGTGGTCAACATCTGTGGTTAACATATGTGATCAACATCTGTGGTCTTAATTTTTGATCAATATCTTTGGTCAATATCTTTGTTCAATATCTTTGGTCAATAGTTGTGATCAATAGGTGTGGTTAACATCTTTGGTCAAAATCTGTGGTCAACATCTGTGGTCAATATATGTGGTCAACATATGTGGTCAATATCTGTGGTCAATATCTGTGGTCAACATCTGTGGTCAACATCTTTGGTCAATATCTTTGGTCAATAGTTGTGGTCAATAGGTGGTCAATAGTTGGTTAACAGTTTTTGCAACTTTCCGATGGTGGTTTGATTGGACTCTTGTTGAATGTGTCTCTCCAGTCTTGATGTCTTCTTGTTGAATGTGTCTCTCATTTCTCCAGTCTTGATCTCCTCTTGTTGAATGTGTCTCTCATTTCTCCAGTCTTGATCTCTTCTTGTTGAATGTGTCTCTCATTTCTCCAGTCTTGATCTCCTCTTGTTGAATGTGTCTCTCATTTCTCCAGTCTTGATCTCTTCTTGTTGAATGTGTCTCTCATTTCTCCAGTCTTGATCTCTTCTTGTTGAATGTGTCTCTCCAGTCTTGATCTCTTCTTGTTGAATGTGTCTCTCATTTCTCCAGTCTTGATCTCCTCTTGTTGAATGTGTCTCTCATTTCTCCAGTCTTGATCTCCTCTTGTTGAATGTGTCTCTCCAGTCTTGATCTCCTCTTGTTGAATGTGTCTCTCATTTCTCCAGTCTTGATCTCTTCTTGTTGAATGTGTCTCTCATTTCTCCAGTCTTGATCTCCTCTTGTTGAATGTGTCTCTCATTTCTCCAGTCTTGATCTTCTCTTGTTGAATGTGTCTCTCATTTCTCCAGTCTTGATCTCCTCTTGTTGAATGTGTCTCTCATTTCTCCAGTCTTGATCTCCTCTTGTTGAATGTGTCTCTCATCTCTCCAGTCTTGATCTCTTCTTGTTGAATGTGTCTCTCCAGTCTTGATCTCCTCTTGTTGAATGTGTCTCTCATCTCTCCAGTCTTGATCTCTTCTTGTTGAATGTGTCTCTCATTTCTCCAGTCTTGATCTCCTCTTGTTGAATGTGTCTCTCCAGTCTTGATCTCTTCTTGTTGAATGTGTCTCTCATTTCTCCAGTCTTGATCTCTTCTTGTTGAATGTGTCTCTCCAGTCTTGATCTCTTCTTGTTGAATGTGTCTCTCATCTCTCCAGTCTTGATCTCTTCTTGTTGAATGTGTCTCTCATCTCTCCAGTCTTGATCTCCTCTTGTTGAATGTGTCTCTCCAGTCTTGATCTCTTCTTGTTGAATGTGTCTCTCATTTCTCCAGTCTTGATCTCCTCTTGTTGAATGTGTCTCTCATTTCTCCAGTCTTGATCTCCTCTTGTTGAATGTGTCTCTCCAGTCTTGATCTCCTCTTGTTGAATGTGTCTCTCATTTCTCCAGTCTTGATCTCCTCTTGTTGAATGTGTCTCTCATTTCTCCAGTCTTGATCTCCTCTTGTTGAATGTGTCTCTCATTTCTCCAGTCTTGATCTTCTCTTGTTGAATGTGTCTCTCATCTCTCCAGTCTTGATCTCTTCTAGTTGAATGTGTCTCTCATCTCTCCAGTCTTGATCTCTTCTTGTTGAATGTGTCTCTCATTTCTCCAGTCTTGATCTCCTCTTGTTGAATGTGTCTCTCATTTCTCCAGTCTTGATCTCCTCTTGTTGAATGTGTCTCTCCAGTCTTGATCTCCTCATGTTGAATGTGTCTCTCATCTCTCCAGTCTTGATCTCTTCTTGTTGAATGTGTCTCTCATCTCTCCAGTCTTGATCTCCTCTTGTTGAATGTGTCTCTCCAGTCTTGATCTCCTCTTGTTGAATGTGTCTCTCATCTCTCCAGTCCATATTGACAGCGAGCACGAAGCTGGTGTTCTCAAGGCCTATAACTCTGTCAGCTTGGAGTGGGAGGAGGTGTGTCGAGACAACTGGACGGAGGACCTATCCGCAATGGTCTGTAAGCAGCTCGGTTACAGGTGAGTGGTCTACATGGACCTAAGGTCTATACTCTTGGCCAAAACATTAGGACTATACTCTTGGCCAAAACATTAGGACTATACTCTTGGCCAAACATTAGGACTATACTTTTGGCCAAACCTTAGGACTATACTTTTGGCCAAACATTAGGTCTATACTCTTGGCCAAAACATTAGGACTATACTCTTGGCCAAATCTTAGGACTATACTTTTGGCCAAACCTTATGTCTACATTGACGTGGCCAAACCTTAGGTCTATACTTTTGGAAAAACCTAAGGACTATACTTTCGGCCAAACCTTAGGACTATACTTTTGGCCAAACCTTAGAACTATACTTTTGGCCAAACATTAGGTCTATACTCTTGGCCAAAACATTAGGACTATACTCTTGGCCAAATCTTAGGACTATACTTTTGGCCAAACCTTAGGACTATACTTTTGGCCAAACATTAGGTCTATACTCTTGGCCAAAACATTAGGACTATACTCTTGGCCAAATCTTTGGACTATACTTTTGGCCAAACCTTATGTCTACATTGACGTGGCCAAACCTTAGGTCTATACTTTTGGAAAAACCTAAGGACTATACTTTCGGCCAAACCTTAGGACTATACTTTTGGCCAAACCTTAGGACTATACTTTTGGCCAAACCTTAGAACCATATTGACGTGGCCAAACCTTAGGTCTATACTTTTGGCCAAACCTTAGGACTATACTCTTGGCCAAATCTTAGGACTATACTTTTGGCCAAACCTTAGGTCTACATTGACGTGGCCAAACCTTAGGACTATACTCTTGGCCAAATCTTAGGACTATACTTTTGGCCAAACCTTAGGTCTACATTGACGTGGCCAAACCTTAGGACTATACTCTTGGCCAAATCTTAGGACTATACTTTTGGCCAAACCTTAGGTCTACATTGACGTGGCCAAACCTTAGGTCTATACTTTTGGAAAAACCTAAGGACTATACTTTCGGCCAAACCTAAGGCCTATACTTTCGGCCAAACCTTAGGTCTATACTTTTGGCCAAACATTAGGACTATACTTTTGGCCAAACCTTAGGACTATACTCTTGGCCAAACATTAGGACTATACTTTTGGAAAAACCTTAGGACTATACTCTTGGCCAAACATTAGGACTATACTTTTGGAAAAACCTTAGGACTATACTTTCGGCCAAACCTTAGGACTTTAGTTTTGGCCAAACCTTAGAACCATATTGACTTGGCCAAAGCTTACAATTCTGTGTTCGGCAGACGACCACTGACCACCAGCTACTACCAGACCACCAACCTAACGGGCCACAAATCCATTGTGTCGACCTTGAGAAATGCCAGTGACCCGAGCAGATTACAAAGTTATTTATTCAAAGGGTACGATGCTTGACCTCATAGCTGTATCTTTACACGAACATCTTTACACCAAAATCTTTACTTATATGCCTTAATGAGAACGGTTTTTTTTTACATTGGCATCTTAATACTAACATATTAATATAAACATCTTTACACAAATATCTTTACACCAACATTTTTACACCAACATTTTTACGCTAACATCTTTACACAAAATCTTTAAATACATATTTTAAAAACTTTTTACATCAACATCTTTATACCAATAGCTTTAAAACAACATCTATATACCAATAGCTTTACAACATCGTTATACCGATAGCTTTACAACATCTTTATATTAATAGCTTTAAAACAACATCTTTATACCAATAGCTTTACATCTATATCTTAAAAAGAACGGTTTTACATCTTCATCCTAACACAAACATTTTTACACCAACATCTTTCCAACATGTTCACACAAACATCTTTACACCAACATCTTTACACCAACATCTTTCCAAAATCTTTCCAACATCTTTCCAACATCTTTACACCAACATCTTTCCAAAATCTTTCCAACATCTTTCCAACATCTTCACACCAACATCTTTACACAAACATCTTTACAATATCTTCACACCAACATCTTTACACCAACATTTTTCCAACATCTTCACACCAACATCTTTACATTACGCCAATATATTTACATCTATATCTTTAAAAGAACTGTTTTACATCAGCATCTTAACACCAACAAATTTACAATAGCATCTTTACACTTTACATAACATCTTTACATCCCGTGTTGTAAATATGATTTTCGTTTTAAACATTTTTTTTCTGTAGCTTAAAGGCCTGCCCCAGCGGTTATGTGGTCAAAGTTGTTTGCATGGAGGCGGGTGAGTAGAACAGGCGGGGGGGGGGGTAAACATCTCATCAGTTTTTGACAAATGACCAGACATCCTGTCTCAAGTTTGTGACATCCTGTCTCAAGTTTGTTACATCCTGTCTCTAGTTTGTTACATCCTGTCTCTAGTTTGTTACATCCTGTCTCTAGTTTGTTACATCCTGTCTCAAGTTTGTGACATCCTGTCTCAAGTTTGTGACATTCTGTCTCAAGTTTGTTACATCCTGTCTCTAGTTTGTTACATCCTGTCTCTAGTTTGTTACATCCTGTCTCTAGTTTGTTACATCCTGTCTCTAGTTTGTTACATCCTGTCTCTAGTTTGTTACATCCTGTCTCTAGTTTATTACATCCTGTCTCTAGTTTGTTACATCCTGTCTCAAGTTTGTTACATCCTGTCTCTAGTTTGTTACGTCCTGTCTCTAGTTTGTTACATCCTGTCTCTAGTTTGTTACATCCTGTCTCTAGTTTGTTACATCCTGTCTCTAGTTTGTTACATCATGTCTCTAGTTTGTTACATCCTGTCTCTAGTTTGTTACATCCTGTCTCAAGTTTATTACATCCTGTCTCAAGTTTGTTACATCCTGTCTCTAGTTTGTTACATCCTGTCTCTAGTTTGTTACATCCTGTCTCAATTTTGTGACATCCTGTCTCAAGTTTGTTACATCCTGTCTCTAGTTTGTTACATCCTGTCTCTAGTTTGTTACATCCTGTCTCTAGTTTGTTACATCCAGTCTCTAGTTTGTTACATCCTGTCTCAAGTTTGTTACATCCTGTCTCTAGTTTGTTACATCCTGTCTCTAGTTTGTTACATCCTGTCTCTAGTTTGTTACATCCTGTCTCAAGTTTGTGACATCCTGTCTCAAGTTTGTGACATTCTGTCTCAAGTTTGTTACATCCTGTCTCTAGTTTGTTACATCCTGTCTCTAGTTTGTTACATCCTGTCTCTAGTTTGTTACATCCTGTCTCTAGTTTGTTACATCCTGTCTCTAGTTTGTTACATCCTGTCTCAAGTTTATTACATCCTGTCTCAAGTTTGTTACATCCTGTCTCTAGTTTGTTACATCCTGTCTCTAGTTTGTTACATCCTGTCTCAATTTTGTGACATCCTGTCTCAAGTTTGTTACATCCTGTCTCTAGTTTGTTACATCCTGTCTCTAGTTTGTTACATCCTGTCTCTAGTTTGTTACATCCAGTCTCTAGTTTGTTACATCCTGTCTCAAGTTTGTGACATCCTGTCTCTAGTTTGTGACATCCTGTCTCAAGTTTGTTACATCCTGTCTCTAGTTTGTTACATCCTGTCTCTAGTTTGTTACATCCTGTCTTTAGTTTGATATATGATGTTTGTTTGCTACATTCTGTCTCACGTTTGATACATGCTGTCTCACGTTTAATACATGCTGTCTCACGTTTGATACATGCTGTCTCACGTTTGATACATGCTGTCTAACGTTTGATACATGCTGTCTGCTACTCTACAGCCTGTGGGGTTCGCCCCGCCTACTTTAAGTCTCCGCTGCGTGTTGTGGGTGGAGACGAGATTACACCAGGCGCCCAGCCCTGGATGGTCTCCTTGCACGGCGGCATCTCGCAAACTTTCTTCTGCGGCGCTACCATCATACACGAACGTTGGCTGCTGACGGCCAGTCACTGCATCGGAGGAGGGTAAAAACATTCTTCCATGTGCATTATAATTGAGTGAATTCTATGTGTAGAAGATTTGTGTAACTCCAGGTACAAAGGTGAGTGAATTCTATGTGTAGAAGATTTGTGTAACCCCAGGTACAAAGGTGAGTGAATTCTATGTGTAGAAGATTTGTGTAACCCCAGACAGTGGCGTAGCGAGGTCGGGTGCCACCCGGTGCGGCACTTAATGGTGTCACCCCCCCCCCAGAGGCATAGAGACCCTTCCCAGGGACAAACTTTCAAATTTTTGATTTGCACCCCCCCCCCCCACCTCAAGTTTTCGATTTGCACCCCCCCCCTCAAACTTTCGATTAGCACCCCCCCCCCTCGAGTTTTTCTCTATATATTTTGCTATTTTTTTGCCTTGGTGTCACCCCCCTAAATGGTGTCACCCGGTGCGGTCCGCACCCCCCGCCCCCCCCCCCCTCGCTACGCCCCTGACCCCAGGTACAAAGTAGAAGATTTGTGTAACCCCAGGTACAAAGTAGAAGATTTGTGTAACCCCAGGTACAAAGTAGAAGATTTGTGTAACCCCAGGTACAAAGTAGAAGATTTGTGTAACCCCAGGTACAAAGTAGAAGATTTGTGTAACCCCAGGTACAAAGTAGAAGATTTGTGTAACCCCAGGTACAAAGTAGAAGATTTGTGTAACCCCAGGTACAAAGTAGAAGATTTGTGTAACCCCAGGTACAAAGTAGAAGATTTGTGTGACCCCAGGTACAAAGGTGACTTGAAGTACTGGAAGGTCAAGGCTGGAAGCACCAGAAGATTCGCCTACTCCGCCTACAGACAAGTCCGCACGCCCAAGGCTATCTTCAAACACCCCATGTACAACACAGCCACGGTGGACAGCGACATCGCTCTCATCCTGCTGGACAAGCCACTGGCCATGAACGACTTTGTCCGCTCCATTTGTCTGCCGGACAAACCTGCGGACATCGGGACCAGATGTTATGCCACTGGGTGGGGCAAGGTTGAAACTTCAGGTCAGTGTGTGGGCCTCACAGCTGAAGAAGTGTGGAGGGGAGGGGTTGGGGAGGGGTGGACCAGCCAGTGGGGGGGTGGACCAATAGCATTGTCAAAAAAATTCAATAAGGATCTATAGCTAAATAATTTCTACAGCTAAAGTTTCGCTTTCCACCTACCCGCTCCGACAGTCTGCTATTTTATGGATCGGATAGCAATACTAGAATCCTTGATATATTTTTTTCATTTTAATGTAGTGATCCAGGTAAGATGTAATAAAATCAAGTAAAATTATCTGATCTCTCACATTGAAGTTTAGAGAATCGTAAGAATTGTACAAAGAACTAGTCGCGACATTTCTTAGCGAAACTGGGTAGTGAAATCGTACATTAAGTGTTAATACAATTGATTTCTTTTCTAAGTGTTAAAAGAGTTATCTAGTCACCGATCCAGTACAAATCCTGCGGTTTTTATTGGTGAAAAAGCGCCCCTCCTCCCCCCCCCCCCCCCCCCCACCATCTTGGATAAATTTGGTAGAGCGGATTTTAAATGTCACTAATTCTTTTTTTAATGTAACACAATCGTAAAATACTCTTTAGTACAATGGATTTCTTTTCTAAGTGATAACGGTTATCTAATCACAAATTCAGTGTAAATGTTTCATCGGTTATCTACTCACTAATCCAGTGTAAATTTTTCATCGGTTATCTACTCACTAATCCAGTGTAAATGTTTCATCGGTTATCTACTCACTAATCCAGTGTAAATGTTTCATCGGTAATCTACTCACTAATCCAGTGTAAATGTTTCATCGGTTATCTACTCACTAATCCAGTGTAAATGTTTCATCGGTTATCTACTCACTAATCCAGTGTAAATTTTTCATCGGTTATCTACTCACTAATCCAGTGTAAATGTTTCATCGGTTATCTACTCACTAATCCAGTGTAAATGTTTCATCGGTTATCTACTCACTAATCCAGTGTAAATGTTTCATCGGTTATCTACTCACTAATCCAGTGTAAATGTTTCATCGGTTATCTACTCACTAATCCAGTGTAAATGTTTCATCGGTTATCTACTCACTAATCCAGTGTAAATGTTTCATCGGTTATCTACTCACTAATCCAGTGTAAATGTTTCATCGGTTCTCTACTCACTAATCCAGTGTAAATGTTTCATCGGTTCTCTACTCACTAATCCAGTGTAAATGTTTCATCGGTTCTCTACTCACTAATCCAGTGTAAATGTTTCATCGGTTATCTACTCACTAATCCAGTGTAAATGTTTCATCGGTTCTCTACTCACTAATCCAGTGTAAATGTTTCATCGGTTATCTACTCACTAATCCAGTGTAAATGTTTCATCGGTTATCTACTCACTAATCCAGTGTAAATGTTTCATCGGTTATCTACTCACTAATCCAGTGTAAATGTTTCATCGGTTATCTACTCACTAATCCAGTGTAAATGTTTCATCGGTTATCTACTCACTAATCCAGTGTAAATGTTTCATCGGTTATCTACTCACTAATCCAGTGTAAATGTTTCATCGGTTATCTACTCACTAATCCAGTGTAAATGTTTCATCGGTTATCTACTCACTAATCCAGTGTAAATGTTTCATCGGTTATCTACTCACTAATCCAGTGTAAATGTTTCATCGGTTATCTACTCACTAATCCAGTGTAAATGTTTAATCGGTTATCTACTCACTAATCCAGTGTAAATGTTTCATCGGTTATCTACTCACTAATCCAGTGTAAATGTTTCATCGGTTATCTACTCACTAATCCAGTGTAAATGTTTCATCGGTTATCTACTCACTAATCCAGTGTAAATGTTTCATCGGTTATCTACTCACTAATCCAGTGTAAATGTTTCATCGGTTATCTACTCACTAATCCAGTGTAAATGTTTCCGATTTTAGCGCCCCCATCTAGTAAAGCTGAAAGCGGTTTTTTTTCCGGTCACTGTTTCTTCAGAGTATATGTTTTACAGTTACAAAATCAAGGTTGAAAATAGTAAAATTAGTATGCAAGGGCTCTTAGCTGTTAAATTTCTTAACGTAGACTGTTTTATCAAAAACTGCAACCTAAAATTAACGTTTTCATTTTTTTCTACCCCTTAGCTACGCCTCTGCTCAAATTGCGTTAGCTTTCACTAAACAACAAAAGTTTTAAACTCGCTCACCGGTCAAACGGCCCGGGTCAAATAGGCCCCTTTTATATGACCCCGTCAAATCGACCCCCAACAAAACGACCCAGTCAAATTAGCCCCGTCAAAAGGGCCCCTAGCAGGTTTCGATTTTCTTATTCATTTTCAAAATGTTTTGTATTTGTACGCCCACACACCAACACCCCCACACTAACACCCCCACACACTAACACCCAACACTCTAACACCCCACACACCAACACCCCACACACCAACACCCCATACACCAACACACCAAAACCCCACACACCAACACCCCACACAGCCCACACACCAACACCCCACACACCAACACCCCACACCTAATGTCACCTACCACATATTTCAGCACCTGATTACGAGCCGGCCCTGCGTCAGGTGCCAGTAGACATCACGTCATGGGAGTACTGCAAGCACGCGATAGCCATGCACAACGAGCGGCCCAACCACTTCACCCTGACCAAGAACATGATGTGTGCTGGGGGTGCTAACGCCCACGACTCTTGTCAGGTGCACACAACTACTGTAATTTATACTGCACCTACTACTTTCATTTATACTGCACCTACTAATTTCCTCAACTACACAACTAAACCTAACATACAAACACACATCCCAGCCAAGTCTCCTGAAAGTTTAAAATAAACCGGGAGTGATCTACCCTAAACTTTCTCGAATATTCTTATATAACTTGGAATATAAACATGATTTTTAATTATGTAACACATATGGTTACCAGCCAAGGGAGGGAAAAAATGAAGTTTTAATTCATTGAGTTGCTGCCCCTGTGGGGTCGTGGCCCTGTTGACTTAGTTGTTTTTTTCATGCTCTGGTGAGCGATTTTACCTGTGTCCCATGTCATGGGACATGGGACTGTGGGTAGTTTCATGCCTAGCCGTGTCAGTCACACGCAAGCCTGCTGTCTGTGGACACGGTGACCAAGATGTAGACCTAATGAAGGGCTACAGTTTTTTTCTTGGCTAGTTTGTTTTCTTGGTTTCCTGTTGCTTCAGTAATTTCTCTTTGAAATCGTCGTACTACTGTGTTGCATCGCCGTCATGGCTCGATGCTGTGAATAAAGGAGTACTTGACAACAACTGTCGGTGTCAGTGTGTTCTTAATCTCAGGGTCAGCCCGTCTTAACCACAACACCTCAGTGGGTAAAAGCATCCCCACTGAGTGAGGGTTACAATTACTTAAACTTTTAAAAATAGAATAGAATCTCATAGAAAAAAGAATTGCGCACCAAGCAAACACAAAAAAAATGTGCATAATAGTGCGCAATATTATTAGTACTTTATAAATTTACATGCGTTTTTGAGAAATCGAAAATAGCTTAAATTAGTACTTCCGGTCAACGGAAATTACTCAAAATTTGAGAGTAGGTAGGGAATTAGATCTTTTACTTAAATATGAACTTTCATTTATCTATCTGAAATAGTACTCAAGTTATAGGCTTTTGAAAAATTCAAAGTAGAAAAAGTACCACTTCCGGTTATCGGAAATCGCTCAAAAGTTGATACGGATCTACGATTTTGATAAAATACTTATATATGAAATTTCAGCAACCTAGCTGTAACGGTACTCAAGTTATCGTGTTTACACACGGACACACACACAGACAGACGGACAGACAGACAGACACACAGACATACGGACAAGATTGCAAAATTATGTTTTTCCGTATCAGAGAGATGTAAAACGTCGAGATTGTAAAAATCTCGATTTTTTTTTACACGATTACAAGACTTTCTGTATACTTCGTATATACGAGAAAGTAAAAAAAGAAGTAAAAACCGTGAAACGATTAAATGAAAACTTACATAGGCCTTTGTATACACGACTGAGTAGTACATAGTACAGTAGTACATAGTACAGTAGTACATAGTACAGTAGTACATAGTACAGTAGTACATAGTACTGTAGTACATAGTGCAGTAGTACATAGTGCAGTAGTACATAGTGCAGTAGTTTATAGTGCAGTAGTTTATAGTAAAGTAGTACACAGTACAGTTGTACATAGTACAGTAGTACATAGTACAGTAGTACATAGTACATTAGTACATAGTACAGTAATACATAGTACAGTAGTACTGTAGTACTGTAGTACATAGTGCAGTAGCACATAGTACAGTAGCGCATATTACAGTAATACATAGTACAGTAGTACATAGTACAGTAGTACATAGTACAGTAGTACAGTAGTACATATTACAGTAGTACATAGTACAGTAGTACATAGTACAGTAGTACATAGTACAGTAGTACATAGTACAGTAGTACATAGTACAGTAGTACATAGTACAGTAGTACAGTAATACATAGTACAGTAATACATAGTACTGTAGTACATAGTACAGTAGTACATAGTACAGTAGTACATAGTACAGTAGTACATAGTACAGCAGTACATAGTACAGCAGTACATAGTACAGCAGTACATAGTACAGCAGTACATAGTACAGCAGTACATAGTACAGTAGTACATAGTACAGTAGTACATAGTACAGTAGTACATAGCCACCAAGCCAGTCAATACTGGCATTCAATCTGGCAGCAGCTCATTACAGTTTCATGTACATTTAGGGAAAATGCTCCGTTGTTGTTGTTTTTTTTTCTATTTTCTACAATTTAAGATCTAAAGCCTTTTGAGTAATTTTACAATGTTTGGCACATTTCACTATATTTTAAAACCATTGTCACAACAACTTTTTGAAATAGCTACTAGTAATAATTTTACAAGTTCTAAAAATCGTACCCTTTTAAGTATTCAACAGTTTTAAAATTTGCATATTATTTACCATTCACTTTTTTTTTCTACGAAAGCTATGAATATTCCCTCGTGGCAAAAGTTGTATTTTTGCAAGAAGAACAATTACTGAAACTAATCTCCCTCCACAAATCTCCCTCCACAAATCTCCCTCCACTAATCTCCCTCCACTAATCTCCCTCCGCTAATCTCCCTCAGCTAATCTCCCTCCGCTAATCTCCCTCCACTAATCTCCCTCCACTCATCTCCCTCAGTTAATCTCCCTCCACTAATCTCCCTCCGCTAATCTCCCTCCACTAATCTCCCTCAGCTAATCTCCCTCCACTAATCTCCCTCCGCTAATCTCCCTCCGCTAATCTACCTCCACTAATCTCCCTCAGCTAATCTCCCTCCACTAATCTCCCTCCGCTAATCTCCCTCCACTGATCTCCCTCCACTAATCTCCCTCCACTAATCTCCCTCCACTAATCTCGCTCCACTAATCTCCCTCCACTAATTTCCCTCCACTAATCTCCCTCCACTAATCTCCCTCCACTAATCTCGCTCCACTAATCTCCCTCCACTAATCTCCCTCCACTAATCTCCCTCCGCTAATCTACCTCCACTAATCTCCCTCAGCTAATCTCCCTCCACTAATCTCCCTCCGCTAATCTCCCTCCACTGATCTCCCTCCACTAATCTCCCTCCACTAATCTCCCTCCACTAATCTCGCTCCACTAATCTCCCTCCACTAATTTCCCTCCACTAATCTCCCTCCACTAATCTTCCTCCACTAATCTCGCTCCACTAATCTCCCTCCACTAATCTCCCTCCACTAATCTCCCTCCACTAATCTCCCTCCACTAATCTCCCTCAACTAATCTCGCTCCACTAATCTCCCTCCACTAATCTCCCTCCACTAATCTCGCTCCACTAATCTCCCTCCACTAATCTCCCTCCACTAATCTCCCTCCACTAATCTCGCTCCACTAATCTCCCTCCACAAATCTCCCTCCACAAATCTCCCTCCACTAATCTCCCTCCGCTAATCTCCCTCAGCTAATCTCCCTCCGCTAATCTCCCTACACTAATCTCCCTCCACTCATCTCCCTCAGTTAATCTCCCTCCACTAATCTCCCTCCGCTAATCTCCCTCCACTAATCTCCCTCCACTAATGTCCCTCCACTAATCTCCCTCAGCTAATCTCCCTCCACTAATCTCCCTCCGCTAATCTCCCTCCACTAATCTCCCTCCACTAATCTCCCTCCACTAATCTCGCTCAACTAATCTCCCTCCACTAATCTCCCTCCACTAATCTCCCTCCACTAATCTCGCTCCACTAATCTCCCTCCACTAATCTCCTTCCACTAATCTCCCTCCACTAATCTCGCTCCACTAATCTCCCTCCACTAATCTCCCTCCACTAATCTCCCTCCACTAATCTCGCTCCACTAATCTCCCTCCACTAATCTCCCTCCACTAATCTCCCTCCACTAATCTCGCTCCACTAATCTCCCTCCGCTAATCTCCCTCCACTAATCTCCCTCCACTAATCTCCCTCCACTAATCTCGCTCAACTAATCTCCCTCCACTAATCTCCCTCCACTAATCTCCCTCCACTAATCTCGCTCCACTAATCTCCCTCCACTAATCTCCTTCCACTAATCTCCCTCCACTAATCTCGCTCCACTAATCTCCCTCCACTAATCTCCCTCCACTAATCTCCCTCCACTAATCTCGCTCCACTAATCTCCCTCCACTAATCTCCCTCCACTAATCTCCCTCCACTAATCTCGCTCCACTAATCTCGCTCAACTAATCTCCCTCCACTAATCTCCCTCCACTAATCTCGCTCCACTAATCTCCCTCCACTAATCTCCCTCCACTAATCTCCCTCCACTAATCTCGCTCCACTAATCTCGCTCAACTAATCTCCCTCCACTAATCTCCCTCCACTAATCTCGCTCCACTAATCTCCCTCCACTAATCTCCCTCCACTAATCTCCCTCCACTAATCTCGCTCCACTAATCTCCCTCCACTAATCTCGCTCCACTAATCTCCCTCCACTAATCTCCCTCCACTAATCTCGCTCCACTAATCTCCCTCCACTAATCTCCCTCCACTAATCTCCCTCAGGGTGACAGCGGCGGCCCCCTGCTGTGCCGGAGAGATAACCGGAGTGACGAGTGGTACCAGGGCGGCATTGTCTCGTGGGGGGTCGTGTGTGGCTCGCCCAACACCCCGGGGATCTACACCAACCTACCGCTCTTCGTTCACTGGATACAAGAGACGATTGCTAACCACACACATTCCTAACGCAAACAAGAAACAAAAACTCGAACCACACAAACAACTAACAGGGGCGTAGCCAGCATTTCAGTATATGGGGGGGGGGGGCGGAGAGTCTACATAAAGGTCCCTAATTTTACATTCAATATATATATATATATATATATATATATATATATATATATATATATATATATATATATATATATATATATATATATATAAGCCCATATATAGAGATAGAGCAGAGAGCTGGGTTGTGCTATGGTTAGATAGCAGCTGTAGAACGACTGACTAGCCAAAGGGAAATAATTATGAGAGGTTTAAAAAAAATTGAACTCTGTCTTTCGATTACCCAGCTAAATCCATATATGGTCCGTTTTTTAAGGACACTTTAGTGTTGTAATTATTGACTTGTTTCGATACGTTTCCTAGATATTTTCCACGGTTATGGAGAGGGGGGGGTATCCAGCTCCCCAGCTAAACCCTGACTACACATGTGACATACACCTAACCCACACAAAGATATACATAACCCACATATACATACACCTAAGTGGGATACATATGTACGCAATGTTGGAACAGGAAGATGGCTGGACAGAGTTGGTGGATGGACACAGGTGGTGGATGGACACAGGTGGTGGATGGACACAGGTGGTGGATGGACACAGGTGGTGGATGGACACAGGTGGTGGATGGACACAGGTGGTGGATGGACACAGGTGGTGGATGGACACAGGTGGTGGCCGGACACAGGTGGTGGATGGACACAGGTGGTGGATGGACACAGGTGGTGGATGGACACAGGTGATGGATGGACACAGGTGGTGGATGGACACAGGTGGTGGATGGACACAGGTGGTGGCCGGACACAGGTGGTGGATGGACACAGGTGGTGGATGGACACAGGTGGTGGATGGACACAGGTGGTGGCCGGACAAAGGTGGTAGATGGACACGGGTGGTGGATGGACACAGGTGGTGGATGGACACAGGTGGTGGATGGACACAGGTGGTGGCCGGACAAAGGTGGTGGATGGACTTGACCCTAACTTTATTCTTGGTGTCTTGTGGCTCCCAGCTTAGGTAGGCCTTAAGCTCTTTTGAGTAGGCAAACCGGCATGAGCTATCTACATAATCAACTGACTCTAGGAACATTGAAGTAGCCAGAAGAAGAGGGAGACTCTATGTGGCCAGGCTTAGTTGTTGTTCGTAACATGTATGTGAAATTTATTTTGTACTTCATCAATTTAGCCTGTCACTCAACTGTGATGGTAGTTAATTATCCTTTCTAATAGAGTGAAATTGTGATGTTATTGACACACGAGTTCCATCATTAACTGATGTCTACCCATCTAATTACCTAGCATTTATCTTATAACCTACCAAACTTTACACTTATCAGAAGTATTACAACCTGAAATGTGAACAAAAAACCCGCTCTTAAATTTAAAATGAAGATTTGGACTACATGATACAATTTACTTTGTAGTTATAGGCTATAAGAAGATAAAAATGAAGGATATTGCTGTTTCCTGTTTTTTGTACCGTGTTATATCCACTGTCAACATGCTGATAGTAGGCCTAACTGGTCTTCTTATTAATTATATTCATTCGTTCTGGGGTGCCAAGGTTTATCGTTAAATACAATAAACATAACAAATAGGCCGAACAAACTAACACTCTAGTTGCCAGGTATATATGTAAGTTATATATATATATATATATATATAGATATATATATATATATATATATATATATATATATATATATATATATATATATATATATATATATATATATATATATTTATTTATTTATTTATATTTATATCCTTTTTCCATATTTTAGTTTTACATTTATTGTAGATATATAAGTAGGCATATATTATACCGGTGTCCTTATTGGGTTGGATGCGATATGTGTTTGATTGCATGTTGTTAAGGTTTTTATATTTTTGTTATACGTAGCACTTCACTGTCTATTATTATTCAGCATTAATTTCGATTCGATACACTCAAGGGGCTCCTATAAGTCAGAGGGGTACGCAGGTTTTAGGGGGAGTGGAGGGTCAAAAATTTGCGCCATGTGTATGTATATATTTGTGTATATATATATATATATATATATATATATATATATATATATATATATATATATATATATATATATATATATATATATATAGGCCAATATGTGCGTGTGTGTAATATTTCTTTACAGACTAGCTGTATATCCGTGTTTCACTACGGTGTAGATGTTCAAAAAGGACTTTTTGAAGAACAGAAAAAACACAAATCAGAACGCGTCCGGTTTAGTAAATTAAATTGTATATTCACTTATTGTAATACTAACAACAGTAGGGAGAGGTATCACACTGTTTAACACTTTTCTGTGCAGTAATTAAATATATCTTTCTACTTATATTATTTAAAGATTTTTTTAGGTTTAATTTAAAATAATTGTTTGCTATTATCATTTGAAAAAAACATTTGTCTTTTTTTCATAAATAAAATATATTATTTTGATATATGTCGAAAAATTAAACCAATGCAGAAATTTGTTTTGTTTAAAAATAATTGCTAAATTCAATAAGCGTCATAATGTGGTAGTTTTTTTATAACATTGGCAAAAAAAGTAAAAGTGTTTAAGTAAGCTAAATCCCAGGCAGCATAGAAAGCTGCTGCAGTGGTAGAAACATGAAGAGCGCCTGTAACTGTCGAGCGCCTGTAGCTGTCGAGCGCCTGTCGAGCGCCTGTAGCTGTCGAGCGCCTGTAACTGTCGAGCGCCTGTAGCTGTCGAGCGCCTGTCGAGCGCCTGTAGCTGTCGAGCGCCTGTAGCTGTCGAGCGGCTGTCGAGCGCCTGTAACTGTCGAGCGCCTGTAGCTGTCGAGCGCCTGTAGCTGTCGAGCGCCTGTAGCTGTCGAGCGCCTGTCGAGCGCCTGTAGCTGTCGAGCGCCTGTCGAGCGCCTCGAGCGCCTGTCGAGCGCCTGTAGCTGTCGAGCGCCTGTAGCTGTCGAGCGCCTGTAGCTGTCGAGCGCCTGTAGCTGTCGAGCGCCTGTAGCTGTCGAGCGCCTGTAGCTGTCGAGCGCCTGTAGCTGTCGAGCGCCTGTAGCTGTCGAGCGCCTGTAGCTGTCGAGCGCCTGTAGCTGTCGAGCGCCTGTAGCTGTCGAGCGCCTGTCGAGCGCCTGTAGCTGTCGAGCGCCTGTCGAGCGCCTGTAGCTGTCGAGCGCCTGTAGCTGTCGAGCGCCTGTAGCTGTCGAGCGCCTGTCGAGCGCCTGTAACTGTCGAGCGCCTGTCGAGCGCCTGTCAAGCGCCTGTAGCTGTCGAGCGCCTGTAGCTGTCGAGCGCCTGTCGAGCGCCTGTAGCTGTCGAGCGCCTGTAGCTGTCGAGCGCCTGTAGCTGTCGAGCGCCTGTAGCTGTCGAGCGCCTGTAGCTGTCGAGCGCCTGTAGCTGTCGAGCGCCTGTAGCTGTCGAGCGCCTGTAGCTGTCGAGCGCCTGTAGCTGTCGAGCGCCTGTCGAGCGCCTGTAGCTGTCGAGCGCCTGTCGAGCGCCTGTAGCTGTCGAGCGCCTGTAGCTGTCGAGCGCCTGTAGCTGTCGAGCGCCTGTCGAGCGCCTGTAACTGTCGAGCGCCTGTCGAGCGCCTGTCAAGCGCCTGTAGCTGTCGAGCGCCTGTAGCTGTCGAGCGCCTGTCGAGCGCCTGTAGCTGTCGAGCGCCTGTCGAGCGCCTGTAGCTGTCGAGCGCCTGTAACTGTCGAGCATGCAGTCGCAAAAGTTTGCAAACATTGCACAGCTGAGTATGACATGTTGCTTTTCTACTGTCTGAACTTTTTCGCCCCGAAATGCAAGAGGAAAACTCCCATCAGAGCATGGGTTCCCAAACTGGGGGTCGCGAAGGGCTTTCTGGGGGGTAGACTAAACCCTAGCTATGAAAAAAAGCACAAATATTTAGAAGAATATCTCTAATTCGGCTTTACTAGCATCACAATGAAAATGGAATTAAAAAATAAACAATGCGTACTGTGCAAAGTTGTTTTTAGTCATGACTCTATGCGGCTTTCAAAGCTAAAACGTCATTTTGAAACGTGTCATTCGGAACACACCAAAAAAGATATGGAGTTCTTTCGTCGGCATGAAAGGATTTTTCACCAAGAAAACACAGCCTTAGTGCAAGCATCATATGAAGTCGCATTAGGAGATTGCCAAGCACAACAACCTCACACAATAGGAGAAAATCTCATCAAACCCTGCATGTTGAAGTTGGTGAAATTAATGCAGTAACGATGCAACAAATATCTTTCAAATAATGCTATTGGCCGTCATTCAGCAGACATGTCCGTAGATGTTAAAAAAAACTAATTTTGAATTAAAGCAAACTTTCACAATCGTTTGATTTTTAAGTTGATGAATCAACAGATGTGAGATCGTGTTACCAGTTGTTTGTCTTTGTGAAATATATTCATTCGGATGATATAAAAAAAAGAGTTGATATTTTGTTAAGATATCATGGAGAAAACAAATATTTTTTTTTTGAAACTGGATGATTAATAATAATCATTAAAAAAGTTTTAAAAAACCCACGTTTTCTGATTGAACTAAAAAGTAGAAAATAAATGTTATACATCACAATAATGCAAGCGATCACTCTACTATAAGCGATCAAAAACGTGGGGCGCCGTGATTTTCTTACAGTTTCTAATACTATTGACTTTTATTAGGGAGCTTGTAGAGAGTCAACAGTATTAGAAACTGTAAGAAAATCACGGCGCCCCACGTTTTTGATCGCTTATAGTAGAGTGATCGCTTGCATTATTGTGATGTATAACATTTATTTTCTACTTTTTAGTTCAATCAGAAAACGTGGGTTTTTTTAAACTTTTTTAATGATTATTATTTTCTACTTTTTAGTCTTTGTCTGTTTGTTTGCATTAAAATCTCGTAAAAGTTGTATAGCATTAAAGTCTCGTAAAAAGACAACTCGTAAAAAACACGTTGTGTGAATACGTTACTGACTAGAACACATAGATTTGAACCCGCGCCGAGTGGGATAGCAATCGTGTGCCCAACCACTCGACCATATCGTCTCCCCCATACTGGCCACCAGTTGTTACGGTTGTTTGTACACAAACACTGCGTGAACACTAGTCAGTAAGCAAAAAGAGGGAGAGTCCCGAACCTTGTTTTCATCAAATTACAGTTACTGGGTTATGTCCCTTTTCCCCCACGTTTTTGTACAATTATATAGCGGCCTAAAATGATCAATAAAATGTTTCCATGGATCAATTTAGTAATAATAACAATTGAATATTCTATGGTCATCGGAAACAAAGCTTCCCTGAAAATTTCAGCGCGCTAGCTAAAGTGCCCGAAATTTCGATCGCAAGATTTGATTGGAGAACCAAACAGACGCGAAAGCAAGTTAAAGAAAACGTGGGAAAATGGGAAAACGGCTCTGGGGTTTATACGGATGGTGCGTCATGTTTGGGTCAAAATCGGGCTTTCAAAAAATAAAGTAAAAGAGTTAGCTCCCTTATGAAAGGGAATCCACTGCATGATTAATCCGGTATGCCCTCGCCAGCAAGACTCTTCCGACTCCATCGCTAATTGTAAATTATATTAAATCTGGAGCCCTAAACACCGATCTGTTTCAAGAACTGTGCAAAGACATGAATAAAGATCACGAGGTTCTACATTACAGTACGCTGGCTGTCGATAGGATATGTGAATCGTGTTTTGAATTGAAAGATGAAATCACGTTGTTCTTGGAAGTGCAAGGGAAACAAGACGTACTAAGAGTGGTTGGAGAGAGTATCATACCTAGCAGATATATTCGAACAGCAACATTAGCTTAACCTGAAAATGAACGAATATAATATCTCTTTTCATGATAATTTCTTGGCATTTGTTGTAAACGACATGGGGTTGGCGTCAACAAAATCGCGATTGTAGTGGCATTCAATTCCACCCATCTCATTAAAACATTTATCAAGAACAATTAATATTGGAAGTCTACTAGAAAATCGTAGTTTAGTGCTTATTAATTCATGTTGTTTTTTAAAGTAATTTTTATTATCTTTGGCCGAAAAATTGTATACATTTCATAGCGTGCGTCTTGATAAGTAGATTTATAGTTGATGCATTTGTTACTCAAGAAGATGTGATAAGTGTATCCTATTGAAAATTGATAATAGCGTTGGAACATAAAACAAATAGCTATAGCTGACTGAAAATGTAGCTTTATAAAGCGTCAGACTTTCGAATGGGTAACAACTTACATAGTTTAACATGGAAGCCGCCAATGTTGGTTGAAAATGAAGTAAATGAATCAATTGACGTCTCTATAGTCATTTTCTAAACTTTTATAATGAAATTGGTGTTTCAACAAGTGAATATTTCAATAAATTAATTAAGGACTTTAAATTAATTTGTGTTAAACAGTTTGGAGAAAAAACATTCTCTACAAAACTACGTATTTTACAGTTCTACACATAGTGTATATAG
The DNA here is from genome assembly GCF_028476545.2 of Physella acuta. Lineage (NCBI taxonomy): Eukaryota > Metazoa > Mollusca > Gastropoda > Physidae > Physella > Physella acuta. Next base: position 169,485 of record NW_026731807.1, read on the forward strand.
ATGCTCTCATGTAACTGTATTTTACAGTTCTACACATAGTGTATATAGATGCTCTCATGTAACTGTATTTTACAGTTCTACACATAGTGTATATAGATGCTCTCATGTAACTGTATTTTACAGTTCTACACATAGTGTATATAGATGCTCTCATGTAACTGAACAAAAAAATACACAAACCTCTTGCTTGTAGTTTTACTAGACAGTGTTTTAAAGTAGGTATGTCAAACTGCCGTACAGTGTTCTAAAGTAGGTATGTCAAACTGCCGTACAGTGTTTTAAAGTAGGTATGTCAAACTGCCGTAAAAAAACGGATTTTTCCCCGGTGGCGCCCAAATATAGTAGCTTTTCACTTTATAGTTTCGATAATAAAAACGGCTCGTATAGTAATAAGCTTGGTACCATTAAAAAGTAGATTTTAAGCCCTCTAATTATGTGTAATTTTATAGTTGTTGATATTGAACAATGTATCTCATTCACCAATTGAAAACTATCACCGAGGTGATTTTTCAACGGCAGTCGATTAAACGGATTTTGACCCCTCTCTCATTCAACTCGCGGGCCTTTTTTAGACCGTTGTGAATTCGACAGTTCCAATGCTGCCACTGAAAATATTTGTAAAGAAATACGTTGAACGGCTCCCGTCATTACGACTCCCGACAAATAGGCTCCCGTCAATTTGGCTCACGACAAATAGGCTCATGTCAATTTAGCTCCCGACAATATGACCACTGACAATACGGTTTTCCTAGAGACCAAGTCTCCCGGCAAAGCGGTCTCATTGAATATGACACCTGCCAGTGGGACCCCTTCATCAATATTCTTTAGAGTTAGCTTATCCAACACTCTTAAGTAATATTACTTATGCATCTTGTTCGGCAGGCCTTATTTTTATATTATTTTATTTTATATAAGAAATAGTATGTTTTAATTGAAGGGTCATCTATCGATGACTTCCACATGAGTCGGTTATTATATGCTGTTCCAACTCTAGTGTGTGGGGAGAGGGGTCCACGCTGTACATCCCTATCTGCAGTATGCTTATAGGTTACCAAAACAAAATGCCGTTATCCTGTAAACATCCTGTATATCATTAGGTACTCCAAACTGGCAAAAAGTGCGTTTTAGGGTCAGTTTTTGCGGTTTAAAAAAAAAAAAAAAAAAATTCACTACTTCTAGTTGTCCTATAAGAATAAAAATTATATGTCAATAAAGTTTAAGTCTTTATCTGTCGTAAGCTGGTATTGTTATATCTGTAACACATGTTTGAATGTTTTTATATTTGTTTGAAAAGTATCAGTTACGTCAACAAATTTCACCGTTTTGCGAGTACCGATCGACCCCCACACTGATTCATTTGGTTGCGGCTTCGCGACGAAGCATCATAGAAGCATAATCTTAATGTCCTTTTAAAGAGCCAATTCTAGTCTATCGTTTGATGTATAAATTGAAAAAATAACTTGCTTGTTTTATTTTTAAAAAATCAGTTTTTAAACTTTAAATGACGATATATACACGAAAACAAACTAATTCTGTTTCTATTTTTACACCGATATAAAGTTCACTTTTATAATTACTTTGTGTTGTAAATTCAAGTATTTCTGATTTACGGTCGAGAAGCCGTGCCCTCAATAAACATATAACCCTCGAGTCAACTTTCAGCCCCGGGTGAGTAGCTCGCGGAACGGTTTAAAGGTTGACGACCGATGATGCTAAACGGATTTTACCCTTGCTAGAGCTTTCAAACAAGTTGTAAGTATCATTTTTATAGTTTTATTTCCATTTTAATAAATGAATTTTAAGTTTGAATGTCAGTTTGGTTTAATTAGTACACGTTATTACTTAATGTAAATTTGAACGCGACTAGTCCACGGTTTTAGCGTGTGAACTACGCTTGTACACAGGGTGTGTTTAGATGTGAAGCTATTTAATTTAGGACATTTTAGGGACTTACAATATGGATGCACTTAACTATTAGATGCCAGTGTTTACTAATTCTTTAAAATCTATCGAATGGGATTAATGATAGGGTCGTATTACTACAGTTTATCTGGACTATCACGTCAAAATTATGAATCGACATATTCAAAATGGCCACCAGACAATCCTGGTTACTATGTGAGCGAACTCAATTATTTACAGGGAACGAATGTTAAATACTTATAATATATTTATGAAACACAAAAGAAATTTATAATTATAATAACCAGGGGCGTAGCGAGGGGGGGGGGGCGGGGGTGCGGACCGCACCGGGTGACACCATTTAGGGGGGTGACACCAAGGCAAAAAATAGCAAAATATATAGAGAAAAACTTGAGGGGGGGTTGTGCAAATCGAAAGTTTGAGGGGGAGGGGGTGCAAATCAAAAACTTGAGGGGGGTACAAATCGAAAGTTTGAGGGGGTGCAAATCGAAAAATTGAAAGTTTGTCCCCGGGAAGGGTCGCAACGCCTCTGGGGGGGGGGGGGTGACACCATTAAGTGCCGCACCGGGTGACACCCGACCTCGCTACGCCACTGATAATAACTATACATTTTTATCAATTTATTTAAAACAAAAGACACTAAATTTTAAGGACTAATGTGATTATTTTTTTATTTTCTGTTGTGCACTCTGATTCTGATTCCCCTGCTGAATAATGTGAAATGGTCTGCGCCAGTCTCCGTAATAAAATATACCAGATCAATTTTTAGATGGTGGTGCAATTTATTAAGATTCTACATGTTGTGACTTAGTTTTAAATGCTATATTAGTTGTAAGTGTAAGTAGTACTAGTAGTATTTCTCATTATTTATTTATTTTATAAGCATATTCATATAGTAACAATGAAGGACAGTTAAGTTGTCCTATATGATGTTGAGAACTACAGTATGGCATCTTCATCATTGGATATCTCAACCATTGTGGCACAAGCAACGAATATTTCATTCAATAGAATTAATATTAAAAATATACTATCAAGTATAAATTACTTTAAACAAAAAGGTGTTTTCATGCTTTTTCATATGTTTCCAGCTACAGTCATAGGACAAATAGTAGGCCTAAACAATAGGCTAGTAGTAAATTTAATTATATTTTATTAATCACTAAATTACTAAATAAATAATTTTTTCCATAGCTGGTGGCCTACTTTCCTTACAAGGGAAGGGATGGGAAGAAGGCCACCCCCCCCCCCCCCCCATACAGTTACCAAAACTTACCGCTTACTCTTGATGCTCTACAACAGGGGTCTCCAAACTACGGCCCGCGGGCCGGATGCGGCCCGCGAGGTCATCTCATCCGGCCCGCGGAGATCTTTTTGTCCACGGAAAAATCGTTTGTTGGTGATGGCTGAGGAACTTTGCCCAGAAAAAGTCAAAGACATGCCAGGAAGAAACTGGCCCCCGAACTGAAATTTGATAGTTAATGCGGCCCTCGGGCTGAAAAGTTTGGAGACCCCTGCAAGATCAAGGTTGAGGGAAACCAGACACACAAAGATGTGGAGTTGTTTTAAAAACTGTTCCCCAAAGCAGTTATCAACCCAATGGGTTTGAATGTAGCATCAACTGCTGCATCACTTGTAGTTGTAGGCATCACGACTTAAATAGACTACATTAGATTACTCCACTAAATTTTGATTCTGTTTCTCCTGCACTAGATAACTGGCAGTTTTTTTAAATTTAATATTTTAACTCATGTGATTTTTGTATGAAAATATAAGTGACCAAAACGCATTTGTCATTTTCAATTATTTTTTTTACCTTAGAAAGACTCATTTTAGATGACTGAAAAATTGGGCATATATATTACAAAATTTACTAATGTCTACATTTCTATGTTATTTAGAAAATATGGGTTCTCAAGAATGGAAATTTTCGAAAATCTGTTTTTTTACTAAATTTTGCTTTTTTAAAAATCGCATAACTTTTTTATTTATTGAAATATTTTAATAAAATTTTTGAATATAAAGTAATTTAGAATTGCTGTAAATTTACTAGATCGTGATATTAAAATTATAACAAATTAGAATAATACAATGGTCAAGATTTAGGAGAAATGATTCAGTCATGGGGTTGGTTAACACTCTTCATATAAGAGAGCTCAAGCTACATATAGCAGACTGTGTACTGTTGTCATGCCCCATTAATATTCCCCTCCAAAGGTTCCCCATACCAGTTTTACTTTGTATACTTTAACGAGGCTTAGTAAGGGGATTGCTTGTGCTAGATTGGGAGCTGTTCGAATAGTGAGGTGCATACATGGATGATAGCCATGATACATGAACACTCAATACAGGCCCCAGAGTCGGATCCGGGCCCTAGAAATAAGATGTCTGATGACCTAATGTGCGCCTGTGAGGGGAGAATAGCGAGGTTAACAAAAGAGAAGATGGCTTTATGACATCTGGGACTGGAGCGGAACATCTTTTGCAAATTCACGGAGGGCAGTTTCTTCCAGGCATCATTTCAGAGGAGGGGGGGGGGGGGCGGGCGGCCTCTGCCCACAGAACAAAATGGAATTTATATAGAAAACACTTTTATCAGTGCCCCCCCCCCCCCCCCCCCCAAAATCAATTATTTATATTTTATTATATTACATTTTCGATGAATAATAATAATTGTGATCATGTGTATATACTTAGATGTACCAGTGACAGCTTTACTTATTTCAAAGTGCTACTCACTTTGATGGATGCTAGATTGAAAGAAAACGACATTTGAACATAATTTCTGCATTTTAGACCATGGTATGGCTAACCCAATTGAACATTATCAGTATTTTTAGCTGTCCTAAACAATGAAATCATTGGCCTACCAATACAAAATCAGTATAGTTTAATTTTCGCTACATTAGCCATATACCGTGATAAATTATTTCTTTTTTCAATAAATGCACATGGGGCCGTTCGTTGCTAGCGTCCCATTTATCATGATGCGAAGTTTTAAAAAAAAAATCGATATTTCAAAAAGTATTGATTTAAAAAAAAAAATCTATAGTCGTTCCTTCATTCAGTGCCCAAAAGCTAAATTATTAAAATTTGAGACCTTGGGACAATATGGGTTAAGTTAAAGGCTATTCAATTTCGCACATTTTACAAGTATTTAAGAAATCTGCGGAATAGTTAAAAAAAAAAGTCCGGTAGTTCAAAATCCATTGAGTGTCTGCCGCTAAAAAATAATCTCAGTGATAAGTTTTCAGTTGTATTAACTTGTAAAATATTGTGGAATAACAATAAAAATTAGGCAGAATCAGAGGGTTTACTTTTTAATGGTACTGGTACTAACCTTACTATACGAGCCCTATTTATTATGGAACATGATATGAAAAGCTATTACTCTTATACTTGGACAAGAACTGCTTTTTTCCCCAGACATTTCACAACCACACTTAGAGATCCATAATATTGAAATACAATAATAAGTTGCATGTATTGTTATTGGTGAACAGAATGTGTGTTTGGATGTGGACAGTCGTACACCTAGGACTTACTACGAAATAAAATGAAGGCCAATACCTATTACAATAGGTAAAAACATTTTTAATAAACATCCAGAAAAAATGTAGCAACATTACAACATGGTAATCAGCACATACACCCTAGCATGCACTTACTATCTTAGACAAGAGAAGCTCTTTGGCCAATGTAGTGACTATAAACCATATTAGAATTGGTGATCAAAGATATCAAATTCAGCAAAAAACACGAGAAAAGTGTAGTAATAGTTTACAGCACTCCACAGTTGGTGATTTTAACTTCTTTTGATGGCTTGCCAGACTGTCCTCCAGCAGACTCCATCTTTTTCACCACATCCTGGTACCCAGACACAACCTCACCAAACACAACATGTTTGCCGTCCAGCCTGTTAGGGATATATGACCACATACATTAGCAGGACAAAAATAGAAACTTTTGAATTAAATTGAATGGTAAAATTCAGAATGTTTATACAACTAATAAAACTAGCTTTTGACACACAAAAAATAAACAGAACTATTTTGTTCCTTTTTTAAACATGACTGTGCAGACCTCTGCATACAAAGGTATAGTGTGGTCAGCATTTTGCCTTTTTTTAAGTAACAAAATGCATACATTATTTTAAAAACTGGAATTTTCAAACTATTACTGTGACACAATCTATTTCAGTGACTAGATGCAAATCTGCCTCAACACCCCCTCCCTGAAAGTTTTAAGTAATAAGATTGACATTCAGCAATAATCATATCACAGTAAAAATCTACATAAAAATTCAACATCCTTTACAGGGGGGGGGGGGGGGGGGGGGGGAAGAGGAGGAGGAGATAATTACATAATCGTGTAACTAGCCTAAAACAATAGATCTTGTTTTGTTTTTTTTAAATCTGGTAGGCCCTAACTGAGATTAACCAATAAATTAACCACGTTAATAACAGCGCTTGTAAAACTGACTAGACACAACTTTGCCCATGTGGTCTTGATGCCTAGGTCTTATGGTCAGTGCGACATTGAAGAAGCGGGTAAGAGGTGGTTTGTTATGGAGACATAATAAACAACTTGAGTGAAAACAACAGTACTGTTTCATACATAACATGTTTCTTCAAATCAATGAACTTTTTTTTGGCAATACAAAATACAAAGAAAAAATACATAGGCGCAAAATCTTTCTGCTCGTAACATTAGTTATTTTTAGTGCACAGCCTAGCAGTTATCCATTGATTACATTATGTAAATAATGCGAGTTTTACTCCAAACACAAATCGTCATTACTAAATAGCCAGATAACCACACCACAAGAAAAGTTCTGTCTATAGTCTCATCCATCTGATTCAGTATGTTTGTATTTGGTCTATAGTGCATGTGACATCTGTGACATCATTTGCTATTTTTTTTTCAACGCAATAAATAGGCCCATTGGCATTAGATTCAACACTTCTACACTGCCTGTTTTCAGCGTGTTCATCTAGAGATTTACGGTTGCAGTGACCGAAATGTCAGGTAGACAAAAGCCATAAAAGTGACGATATAATATTAGGTTTACACAGCAGTGTATATTCTACCAGTTTAGCATGTGCAAAAGGCAAAGAGGTTCCATAACCGGGAGGAGATGATGATAATATTGAGAATGCCAAAACTTTTAAGCTTAAAACAATTATTTTTTAACTGCAAACCCAGAAATTTTTAAGTTCAAATCTTGAGAATCCAGATAGGGTAAAAATGATTCTTGAATCTGAGAATTAGGGATATCTCGGAAACGTGGCATCCCTGTAATTGAATGGCACCCCTGTAATTGAATGCACTAAACACTAGTATTAATTTTAAGTAAGAATATTTTGCGAATAAAGTTAATTTGTTCTAAATAAGAGGAAAATTAGTATCCTGAAATACACTATTGATAATTCATTAAAAATCTCTTATTGAAAGAAAAAGAAAGTGTCTATTTCCAACAATAACTATGAATTCAGCAGCCACTGCCAAGTTTTAAAAAGGGCAGTTTAGTGATTTATACAAAATTTCTAAACAGCTGAAAACAGATTTTTACACCAAATGGCATGTTTAATCTTCACTATTCATAACCATAACCAGTTGGTTGGTGATTTTGATGACATGAACTCTTAACACAATAATAACGCTAAGCAACAAATTTGACATAACACTTCAATATCATATATTGAAGATTGACAAAATTGAATTAGAAGTAGGTCTGGAAATTGCTTTCCGCCATTAACTACTGATTAAACCACAGGAGGGAAGCTACAAGAAGTATACATCTAAAAATGGCCCTTGACATATCAGGACCTAATTAGTCTTGAAAACTTTAACTAATACAATAGAAGTTAGGTAACTAATATAACAGAAAAATTATTTGGACAGGAACAATGCATTACAGAGTTAATATTCCTTCTCACTATGAATTATCACTGACATAATTTGTTATATAACCTATACAAACATACCAGGTGGTCTTTGCTGTTGTGATAAAAAACTGAGATCCATTTGTATTAGGTCCTGCATTTGCCATTGACAGCAAACCTGAAATGAACCAGTTAAATTAAGATAGGGGAAGAGAATGTCAAAAAATTTTTTTTAAATAAATTAATGTAAACACGCTAATGAAGCTTTTATAATCGAAGTATTTTCTTTATTTCTTTTTCTAGGTTTATCAAGCTCAATACACATGGTTCATTTGGTACATGGACTTAATCTGAAAAAATCATTTGCTCCTAACAATGTCTGCACTGCAATCTGCACGTTTCCAGACAAAGCTTAATAGTAGCCTGAACAATAAGGAAGTTTAAAATCTTAGGTGCCACCCTATAGAACAGGTCAGAAAAACATCTTTTCTGGCGAGCCAACTTCAATATTACTCTTTCAATTTTTAATCATTATAAAGTTTGAATTTTAAAAAGTCCTTCACTAATACCATATCTAGTTATATACATTTCAAGACTTCATTCATCCAATTTAAATAATCTTATTTAGACAAAAACATATGAGTGCGCTAAAATTCATTCTTTTTATTGCTTTAATAAAATATTGAAACTTTTGATGCCATTCATGTTTTTTCATGCAAAATATATTTCTTACATATTTTTAATTAAATATTACCAGTAACCTATAAGTTAATTTAGTGAATGCATTTACATTTAATATGGAGTTTAGGCCCTACACGAAGATTTTAAAAAGGGTGATCAGGTATTTGCCAAGATACACTGTGTCTGAGCAATAACAGTAGCCAAAAGTAGGAACAGTTATGCCTATTAAGAGGAATTTGAAGTAAAAAAGAGGAACATACATGCTGATGCTACTTTACTAGGTCAAAAATATAAATAAATAAAAAAAAAAAAAAAAAAGAGTCTGATGACATTAGTGGGCTTCTAGTTGTATATAACTAGTCTCTAGGCTACATTTAAAAACTGCTTAAAGTTAGGTTACAGTTTTTTTTTAAAAGTTAACCAGGAACCTGAGACCCCCCCCCCCCCCAATAAAAACCACAACATTATTGTTTTGATTATTCCTACCTTGCTGTGTTCTAGGCTATATAAACAAAAAATGCTGAGGACTTTGTATGTAATACTACATATAAGTAAAGAGTTATGACCTAGATATACCTAGTTAAAGTCCTAGTTACGTCTTAGTTATAACTTAAAAGATGGATCTGTTGTTATGTATCTACTACTATAATCTAAAAATTAGCCATGATTTTATTGTATTTTTCAAAGTGAGTTATTAAAGGCATAATTTTGGTGGGCGGTAGGCATGTTTGCAAAACGAGTCTGATGGATTATCATTATGCTGTGCTCAAATATTAGACAGGTGATTTTAATTTTTTTTATACATATGGATTGTCACCCAAAATAATATAATATTCTGAATTAGAACACTTACCCTCTTTTACATGCTTCTTGCTGAAGTTCTCATCAGCAAACTTTTCACCATAGATACTTTTCCCACCGGTTCCATCACCCCTGGTAAAATCTCCACCTTGACACATAAAACCAGGGATGATTCTGTGGAATTTGGAATCTTTGTATCCAAAACCTTTTTCACCAGTGCACAGTGCTTTGAAATTTGCTGTTAAAAGAAGATGTCAATTAAAGAGGAGTCTAGAAATTCTGCACTCTGCTAAAGTAAACCAGTTGAAAATGTAAAAGTAAATGCTTACCAGCAGTCTTGGGTACTTCTTTATCATACAGCTAAAAAAAAAAAAAAAACACACGTTCATAAAAAACATTCATTAAAAATAATCTTTTACAAAAGTTTTTTTTTTTAAATTGGGAAAACCTTAAAATTTAATTCCAAAACTGAACAAATACTGAAACTTAGGAAATTTTTAAAATCCTAAAAATGTAGCTAGGAGAATCGATAAAATTAGCAAATACTTCATTGCATTTTAAGACATTAGATTCATGTTATGTCCCTAAATACATTTCCAAGATCTACAACAACCTCAACAAAAATTGCAAGTGGACAGCGACCTAACTGCTGTGTGATGTCAGGGAGACCAATGTCTGACATGGTTAGAAATGCATTAATAATTAATAAATTGTTAATTACATCAAATCATCAAGGACTAATGCATTGAAACTGAACTTGAATAATAAAGATTCTTTAGTTTCGATATTCTTCATTTTTTTTAAGGTAAGGCCAATGTTAATTGTTCCAGGATTCTATACTGTTAATAAACAGCTAGAGTTTTTAAACAATCCTTCACTTTACCCTTGTAAAATATCTGTGTCTAAAAACTATTCTAAACACAGTTGTTCTTTAGGGAGTTGAAATGTTTTAAAAATGACATGACTTCTAAAATTAAATGATCCATTCTTCATTAAGTGAATTCTGAAAATAAAATCCAAAATTTTACCAATACTGAAACTAAAATTTGAAATGACATTTGATTCATACATGTTTAATATAGAAGTATACAGTTCTTATCTAGATCTAAATGTAACAAAAATGGTTTAAAAATTTTAGTAGGGACTATACCAGTACCAGGCCAGGGAAAAAAATTGGAAATTTTCTTCGGACAAGAAATGCATGTGAAAAAAATGATAATCTAAAATCTACCCTAGATATAGATCTATAAATCTAGATTCTAGACCATCTAGAAAAGGAATCTAGATCTAGCTAGAATCAATATTTAGATTCTAGATCGGTAAAACTGTGTAAAACTCCATTTTAGCGTATTTTATTCCCCGCTTCACGTTCACCTCCAGTTGGGCGTATTTTATTATAAACACAACCGAAACACACAAAAACGTCAGGAAAACACTAGATCTAGATCTACTTATTTTTTTAATGAATCATTGAATGTGATTTTTAATTAGAAAAGGTAAAAAAAAAACATAAAAAGCATTAGAACTGTTCCAATTAAATTTTGAATCTCGTGTAATCGTCAGCGGGAGAGAAATCCTTACACGGTCGCGGGTTCACCATGAGTTCACATTGACTTTAATTATCAGCATACGTCATAGCTCGGGCAATAGCTGTTTGAAATTGTGTTGACCTCAGTCTTGGGGGTCATTGTAAGTTCATAAATGTTTATTTATAGTATCATGCCTGGGAGAAACTTGTAACAATACAAACTTAACCGCCTTGCAATTGTGAGTTACGTTTACGTACTTCACCCATTGCCATGAAAATTCTGACACACGAACATTGCAGATTCAATATTCTAAAATCTAAGTTTGGATTTTTCTCAAGTTTTAACAAAACTAAATTATCAAAATCTAAAACAAAGTCAGTCTCTTTGGTTTTTTTAATTCATTTTTATTAATTTGTTAAAACAAAAATACAATACAAATAAATGAATCGTGTATTTGGTGTGTTTCGGTTGTTTTAATAAAATACGCTCAACTGGAGGTAAACAAGCAGCGGAGAAATAAAATACGCTAAAATGGAGTTTTACCACAGACTAGATCTCTAGATCTAGATCTAGTTTCTAGATCAAAAAGTCGCAAATGAAGGTCAGTAGCAAATGTGTTACCTGAAACACAATTCTGCCAGCTGGTTGATTACCGATAGAGATATCAAAAAAACATTGGGTCATTTTTGATGCTTGGTCAGCTAGGCCACGGAAGAAACTTTTGGGACAATGTAGATCTACTACGGTTCGTCGTAAGATGCCAGTTACAGCAGGAAGCGACATCACACGTGCTTTATTCGTACGCTACTCTCTAAACTAGCCCCGTTTCCGCGTTTTATTATGGGCGGCCAGTTTGGCTTTTAATTATTGCAAATAAATTATCAGTAGGACTACAATAAATTAAAATAATACGGAGTATCCACAGAAGGGTGTTTACATTGTTTTAAAAGCAAACAAATAACACAAAAATTAATGGTAATTGTACTTTTTTAAAATAGGCTTTCAGAATCAGAGGATTAAGTGAGGGGTCTTGGAAGATTTATAACACCCCCCCCCGCACTACCAATGAACCCCACACAAAAAAAGCGATGCATCCCGGCGGGATGCATTTTGGCGCCCCGTGTTATCGCGTGAGCGCTATTTATTATGAATTATCAAAATTTGCGTCCGTTCAAAACACTTAATTTTTGGGAATTTTGAAGCATTAAACTAGTGTTTTTAATGAACCCACAATTTGAAAATTCATAAAGATTTGAAGATATGCACTTAAATTTTTTTGGCTGAGTACCCCAAAATATGGAGGAAGATTATGAATTCCTTGTTTATTGGGCTTACAAAACAAAAATATTTTTATAAATATTTTTATTTTAATTGCTGAGAATTGTAAAATTTTGGGTGGTTATTGATGTGGGTTGTTGTTGTTTTTAGCATATTTAGAAACGATAAAAGCATTGTAGTTTATAACTTTAATAAGTAAAAATACTGTAACCTAATTTACACAGCATTCACAACTTTTGTAATGAATTTTGTTAAATACGTTCTAGAAATGCTAATTATAAACGAATTTTAGGCACATCATTGTGTTTTGCATGTTTTTTTTTTGCCATTCCTTTGTCGGCTTCTCCTCAGTCGGCCTTCTCCGTCCGTATTGTGTGTTTTGCGTCAAAGTGTTTGTACCGTGTCGGGTTTCAGCTTTGATCCTTTCCTTTGTAATGTAATCGGCGCGATGAATGTGGGCAGTACAGGTGGTTGACCTATTGTTGCAATGAGGAGCCTAGGGTATCAAGTCACATTAACTACGTCTTTATGCCTTTTTGCTCTAATTTAAACTTAAGTATTTAACAAACACTATGAAAAAGGAGTAGGTTAAATAGTATTAAATATTGTAAAAGAATTAAATCGTAAATACTTCACACTTAGTAGTTACGTGTGTTATAAATATCACTGTACGCATACAACATGCGCGTACTTTTCATTCTATTTCATTGATCTAAGTTGATTTGCACTCTCTGAATATTTAACACATAAAAATATTAACAAATTCCATGCACATATATATTTGTGACTTTTTTCCTGTGACTTATTTTCCTAGTCTTATATATTAGGATGTTAAATTAGGTAGCGTGAGCTCACAAAAGCTATAGTATGGCATTTTTAAAGAGCTACATCCATAATTGATATAAATTTTAAATGAATGAAAAATTAAAAACAAATTGAATTTTTCGGAATTTTAGTGGACTGAACCTTCATGCCATTATAATAATCAATAATTGATATTTAAGGCGAAAGTCAATCTCATTGGTCTCTAGACGTTTAGCAGATAACTAATAGCCGATTAGTCTGCCTTCCTCAACTTTTGACTAGGCCTAATAAATGATATTCTTGCCTGGCCTAGGTAGATGGCGCTTCTGTATACTGACAACGACATTACTTCCTCGCTGCTCCCCCTTCCCAAAAGCCTGGCTACGCCCCTGAGCCGTATGATATTTTTGAAATAGATATTAACAGTAATTAATGTTACACATTCGCTTAAGTTATAAAAGTCTATTTAAATCATTGTGCATCTGACAATTACACATACACAACAGAATGAATGTTTTCAAGGCCATGTAATGATGTAGATCTAGACATGTTCATAGCTCATTAATGATTAAGAGGTTCTCGCAAGGATACAATATTTAATAACCTAGAAATTGAAAATGTTTTAGTTTTTATATTACAAATTTTTATAGCTTTTTGTAGTAATTAATATAAGATCAACGGTTTATTTTATTATTTTAACCAAAACGATTCGCAAATCAAGACTGATCAGAGTCCCTGGAAATTTCTTGTGACCTCAGCCTTGAAAAAAACTGACGCATTAAGGTCAAGGCTGTGAAAGGTTAACACCCGGCATAGCGAAGGGTGTACTGTTCAGGTCTCTGCTCATAGTTTTTTTTTTGTTACTCATCAGAAGTTAGGAGATCTAGATCTACCTAAAGTTCTAAATTAGATCTAGATAAGATCTATATTTACAGACACAATGACTACCAACGTTTTCTTTGATATCACTCAAGATGGCAAGCCATTGGGTCGCATTGTTATGACGGTAATTTTAAAATTTAGGGCCTAAGATTTTTTTTCATTTTTTTATCTAGAAATCTAGATCTAGATCTAGATCTAGATCTAGATCTATCTAGTAGATCTAGATGTATATAGAATCTAGATCTAGATCTTGAGTCTAGGTCTAGATTCTATTAGTCTAGAAAAAAAAAATCCAGTCTAGATTCTAGACTAGTCTAGCTAGATTTAAAACCTAGATCTAGATTCTGGAACCTAGAATTAAAATAGATTCTTGTCTAGTCTAGATCTAGGGTAAAACCTTAGTTTAGCGTCGGAAATTATTGGGTAATGTTTGTTGAGTTTCGGTAACTAAAGTTACGGTAAACTATGTTTTTTTTACCATTGAAATAAAAATAAAGTGAAAGTCGATTGTAGTAAAAAATGTTTTAATAGTTTAAGTTTAATCTACTAAAGAAAACAGGAATAAATAGGCCTATAATAGTAGATTAAAATTAGTAGATAAAAAAATAAAATATAAAATATATAAATAAAATATATAAATATAGGCCTAGATCTATATAATAAAATCGGTAATCTATCGTTTTGGGTACGTAAAATCGCCTGCGACTTGTAATGTAAAAAAAACAGGTGACTCCTTAAATTTTAATAGGCCTAATTATTCTACATTTTGAGGATTTATGTTTTTTAAAATACTAAAATGTTTCCTTGTTTCATTTATGTACCTGTTTTTAAACAATTGAATTAAAACTTTTCAGTAGGCCTAATAAATGAACACCAGCGATGTATCCAACAGATGCAACAATGTACATTTACTATAGCAGCCATCTTGTTTAAGTTTTATTTTTATAGATTTATAGAGCGAGATTCAGGCGGAAGTCACTCTATTTTACAAATGGCTGCTGTTTATATAGCAAATCTTACTCTCAAACACTGCTGTTTAAAGTTAATTTCTGGCATATATTGATATATTTAGCCATTGATTTAGGTTTATTATTCATTTATCTATAATATTTGACACAAACATATGACAATACACTTCTATTAAAGCCTTGACAATGAGGTAACTTTTTCGTACATTAATAGCCGCGGGCGATTTTACGTACCCAAAACGATAGATCACCATAAAATCAAATATAATAATGTGTCATGTTTTTGACTTGCAGCGGATTTGCGACCATTAATTAATCAATTAGATCTAGATTCGAGATCTAGCTAGCTGCTAGGCCCAGAAAAAATATCTAGATTACGAAAATAGTAAAAATGATTACAAAATGTAAAAATGATTACAAAAATAAATCTATCCAAATTTTAAACATTCTGTATAAAGTATAAAAATAAAAGATGACGCCAAAAAAAGTATGGTTTACAGTACTTCTGGCGAATTCCGGAAGTGTTTGACAGACTTTGGCATTGTTTTACTGTTTTTTACTGCTATAAGATTCAGGAATAATAACCGACGCTAAACTAAGATTTTACCGATTCTAGATCTAGAGGGATCTAGATCTCTGATCTAGACTTATAATTTAGTATAGACTAGATCTATCTAGATCTAGAGTGTCACTACGATGGACATGACTATGTCACTGACTTTAGTCAAAGTTTAATGACATAGAGTCACTCATAGTGTAGACTACATTATATTATTACTAGAGTAAAGTTCCACAGCCGATCACACATACCGGAAAATTCCAAACTCCCGACTTTCAAAGTACTATATTATTCCACTGCCATTCTACTCTTTAATATGTATCAATCATTTTATATTCCTACACATAGAATTTGAGATATTCATGTTTTAGTGACATGCTACTTGCAATATTTTTTCCCTGCGGACACCTGAACCGGCTGGCTTAACGATTGTATTTTATACGTTTTAGGCCTAATCCAATTTTAATAACTAAAATAAATATTTTACACTTTTAAACATGTAGTTGATTGTAATATCAATTAATAGATTGCAAAACCAAATTATTAAAACACGTTAATTAAATTTATTAACGACACATTAAAAGTTGACTCAGTGAAGACTCAAGGGACGCAACTATAATAATCTTAACAAAGGGACGTAACAATCACTAACAAGACATAACGTAACATTTGCTTAGATATGCTTGTATGTAGAGACACAAACTAGATTTAGAAGTAGATGATTGAAATAATTTAAAACAGAAAAAAAATAGAAATTATATAGATTCTAGACTTAGCTTTAAATGTGGAGCATCTAGATCTAGGCTAGTCTAGCTCAAGTCGTTGGTTACGCAGCAAGGTGAAACCACCCTAATAGTTACCCAAACTGCGGCCACCCCTATTCACCTCTCAGGTTGCTTTATTAGCCTTATCAATTGTATGTACAGTGTCCCACACATATTGTAGAAGCTATTTATAGTTAACCTAGTTATAAAATGCTTTGATTGTTTGGTTTTCTTCGTCTCATTCC
The DNA here is from genome assembly GCF_028476545.2 of Physella acuta. Taxonomy (NCBI): domain Eukaryota; kingdom Metazoa; phylum Mollusca; class Gastropoda; family Physidae; genus Physella; species Physella acuta. The sequence continues at coordinate 185,804 of NW_026731807.1, forward strand.
GGACCTAGTGTTTTCATCCGGGGTAACTAGAATCGCCTACGACGTCATACCTCGAAACAAAAATTTAAAAACACGTCTTCCAGAAGGAGAAAACAAAAGAATTTGACCGCATATATTTAGAAATGGACATGTGTACAGCAGCTATCGGTAGTTTCGTATAAATCATCCAAACTAATATTCTACAAAGCGAAAAACAGGCGATGGCCGCACCAGTGTTTTAACCGCGCGTGGAACTTTACTCTATAGGCCTAAGTATAAGTTACTAGATCTATAGGTCTAATATTATATATAAGAAAAATAAGATTTTCTTATTAAATTATTTAATTAAAATGTTGTCACTTATCATATTTCATTACAAATCATATCACTTACTGGTTAATTTGAGAGCAAATTTAATGGCCTAGCTTATTGAGGGGCCGAGAAAACAAACAAAAACAAAATGACCTAATAATAACTTCTTGAAATGTTAAACTCTTTTTTGCCATCAAAAAAGGTCAAAAAGTTTTATTGGATTTTCTATTCTTAGCATGATGTCATGCCAAAAAACCAAAACATCTTGTTAGAAATAAAACTTTATATTCATTATGTTTATTAAGGAAATATCAGACATATTTATTACCACGTTTTCTTTAACTTGCTTTCTCTGTGTGTTTATTTATTTATTTATTTGTTTGTCTTTCCAATCCAATCTTGCGATCGAAATTTCTGGCACTTCCCAGTTAGCTAGCGCGCTGAAATTTTCAGGGAAGCTTTCTTTTGGATGACCATTGAATATTCAATTGTTATTATTACTAAATTGATCAATGGAAACATTTTATTGAGCATTTTAGACCGCTATATAATCTATATATATAATTCTCCTCTGCTAGCCATTACAAAAAAAAACCAGCGACGCGTACCTCGCGCGCAGTGAAGCGAACGATCACATGTCGCCACAGGCTTAGGGGCAGAGAATTTAGCTTGAACCGAGTTTAAACTTACAGGAGGTAGGCCAGTTTGGGGGAGACGATATGGTCGAGTGGTTGGGCACACGATTGCTATCCCACTCGACACGGGTTCAAATCTATGTGTTCTAGTCAGTAACGTATTCAAACAACGTGTTTTTTACGAGTTGTCTTTTTACGAGTTGTCTTTTTACGAGTTGTCTTTTTACGAGTTGTCTTCGTTTACCCAAAAAAAGTGAAAAGATAAAATCGATAGCAAGATTTTAATGCAAACAAACAGACAAAGACTAAAAAGTAGAAAATAATAATCATTAAAAAAGTTTTTAAAAACCCACGTTTTCTGATTGAACTAAAAAGTAGAAAATAAATGCTATAGGCCCTACATCACAATAATGCAAGCGATCCCTCTACTATAAGCGAGCAAAAACGTGGGGCGCCGTGATTTTCTTACAGTTTCTAATACTGTTGACTCTCTACAAGCTCCCTAATAAAAGTCAATAGTATTATCTAATCAATAGTAATATAATTTTTACTTCGGCGCCCCACGTTTTTGATCGCTTATAGTAGAGTGATCGCTTGCATTATTGTGATGTAGGGCCTATAGCATTTATTTTCTACTTTTTAGTTCAATCAGAAAACGTGGGTTTTTAAAAACTTTTTTAATGATTATTATTTTAAATTCTGCATACAATTTATGACATTAGGCCTTCCATGATTAATTGAACAATCGATACCCATAAAGTTGATAATAAAATTAATATCCAAAATTAAAAATGGATCTGACAGAAGTCTAGATCTAGTCCTTGTAACTGTAAAGACAATACAGTATTAGGTAAGATGATAAATGAACTTTTGTTTTAAACTTTAAAATAAATGCTGTAATTATTTTTCTCTTCTGTAGTAACATTAGGTTTTTACCAGCTATGCCTAGTAAATCTATAGTCCTGTAAGCTTGCTTGATCTTAAAATGACCCTAAGTATGCCTGTATTAATTACAATTTGCTTGGTTTATGAGGGGAGTGGTGGGATTGACCTCGACTATCTCTGACAGCAATCGTTAATGGTGTGACGTATGCTATAATAGGCCTGCTTAACTCATTGTGAACCATTGACTGTGTCAACATTTTTCTCCCACAGACAAGAAAATGTAAGCAGTTGATCTCCCGAGCGATGTTTGGAAAATCTTTATTAAAAAATTATTTTATGAAATATTATTTCGGTCAAGAAAATATTTTTAAAAAAGAAAGAAAAATAAAACCACTCGTGGCGCTTCCTATGTGAAAAAATAAAATAGAGCACAACTGATTTACTTCAGATTCAAACCCGGAGATTCTGGATCACTTACCGTACCGTTCTGTTTAGTCTGCCACACCACGATGTATTGGTAAATTAAAGACATTTTGTTTCAAAAGATGGCTAAAAGGAAATAAATACTACTTCATTTATAGATATTGTTCTATGTAGTAACTGAGTAACTGCGTAAATTTTACACACAATTCCTATATTTTTAACTAACACAACAGCATTAACGAGGTTGACAAAGTCTAAAAATAAAAAATTGCCAGTAGGCCTAATTCGATCTAGCACAAAAAAGGCTTGGAATGAGCATTGTTTAAAATACAATACTATGGCCTAATTACAAACTACATATAATTTCATATAAATTATATAGTATTTACGTTAACGACCAGTCACAAATTATGTTCAATGAAACTAACAGTGCAGTCGGCCTACTTGCAGTGAAGAAAAAAATCAATATACTTATAAAATTACTAATACTTTAATACAATAATGTCCACAATTTTACATTTTCTGCCCATGCTACAACTGAATTATAATTAAAAAATACTAGACTTAACAGTGCATTCCGCAAAAAACAAAAATTAGTTGTTTCTATCCGACAACTAGCATAACAATGACTTAACGTTACTAAAATAGCAGAGGAAAATTGTCGCATGGTTACTCATGGGGGAATTGGATTTTGGAAAAAGTAAACAGCATTAATTAATTATGGTAAATATCTCAAATATATATTAATCTAGGATCTGTAGAGCGCTTTTGCCTGGTGGTCGGTCTTTTTTCCGTTGCAGTTCAGTTTTTCCTGAAAGTGCTTCACAAGAAATGCTTGAATTAATTAGAACTACATATCTCGCAAATTTTTCTGGCATTTTAAGGCATAGTATCCATTTCCTTAGCATCGCGCATTAAAATAATGAAGAGATTTTGCGAGATTAGCAGTTTTTTCATCTGTTGTATTGGGGACCCCCAAGAAAACTTAAAATAGAATTGTTTCGTTAATTTTTTAAAAAGCCGTTTTGGGTAATGTTTAGATATAAACATCGGCCCATGTCAACAGGTGAAAATGCACATTTATGGAATGTGTTGTTTTCTTGGCCGAAGAGTAGTTTCATTCTTTATTACACTGTAACGAAATTAAGTATTCGACTAAATAGAGTATATTAAACTAATTTTTTTTTTCAGCTCTATACCCAGGATGTGCCAAAGACTGCGGGTAAGTTTCTTTAGTTTGATGGAATAAACACCTTGTCGTTCATTTAAACATTGCCAGTAATTGATTGGTTACCCCCACTCATTTGGTAGCTAATGGGTTGTATTCTGGTTATAGAACCAAATAATCCTAGTTTGAGCCCCCAGGCAGATGTGGTTCAATAGCCAGAGACTCATCTAGGAGTAGGAAAGACGACTCCATAATAAAACTACTGCTGCCATGTAGCTTGTTCTTGGCTGAACAAAGGCTATGGAACTTAATCCAAAAGGAAAGGAGGATGAAATAGGAGTCAACGGCCTATATATTGTATAACAAGTTGGCACACTTGTGTTTGAGGGCAATCTCTTCCAACACTAGAATTAGAATGAAGAGAAAAAAACAAGCAGTCTGATCACAAAAACTTGCACTTTTCACCAGTTTAGATTACCTAGTTAAAGGCCATTTTAGTTTTTTTGGCTCATTTTAAAAAAAACTTGAACATAAGTGAACCTTGTGGTTATGTTTTTAGGATAGTAATATATTACCTTTTTTATTCTAGAAAATTTCCGGGCACTCTGTACGGGAGAAAAGGGATATGGTTATAAAGGAAGTACTTTTCATCGTATAATCCCACAATTCATGTGTCAAGGTGGGGATTTTACAAACCACAATGGCACTGGTGGCAAGAGCATCTATGGCAACAAGTTTGAAGATGAGAATTTCAAGTACAAACATGAAGGCCCAGGTACTATCTTGTTGCATTATTGTAGACTGTCATGTCGGATTGGTCTGTTTGTAATGTTGGTTTGGCCTGTCATGTTGGTTTGGTCTGTTTGTCATATTGGATTGGTCTGTTTGTCATGTTGGTTTGGTCTGTTTGTCATGTTGGTTTGGTCTGTTTGTCATGTTGGTTTGGTCTGTTTGTCATGTTGGTTTGGTCTGTTTGTCATGTTGGTTTGGTCTGTTTGTCATGTTGGATTGGTCTGTTTGTCATGTTGGTTTGGTCTGTCATGTTGGTTTGGTCTGTTTGTCATGTTGGTTTGGTCTGCCACATTGGTGTGACCTGTCATTCAGCTGAATAGAATTTCACAAATATATTTCTATTTGAATACAGGCACTTTGTCAATGGCTAATGCTGGCCCCAACACAAACGGCTCCCAGTTTTTTATTTGCACAGCCAAGACTGACTGGTAAGGGCTTTTTGTGGTTCATTCGTACCTTGAATTAATTTTCTTTAGCTTTGAAATTTCTGGTAGATTTAATTACTTTTTAGGATGATTAGAATTTTTAAATGTATGATACATGTTGTGTTTTAGGTTGGATGGCAAACATGTTGTTTTTGGCAAGGTGGTTGAAGGCATGGATGTTGTAAGAAAAATGGAAGCTTGTGGAGATGACAGTGGGAAGCCCTCCAGCAAGATCGCCATTGCAGACTGTGGACAGTTGTAGGCACATCTGCCTTGAAATGGGCTCATTTTATTGCATGTGGTTGTAAGGCACATGAATTCATGTAGACAATTTTTGTTTGTAAGCTTATCTTTTTTGTTCATTTCTTACTAGAACTCTATGGAACAATTGTATTTAATCTTAAAGCCATCAGAAAAAAAATTTTTATATGTATTTATACAAGATGGACTGTATTTTAAACCTAACATTTGTTCTTTTTTTTTTTTATACTTTATTTTGTCAAATTTATAAATAAAAAATACTCGTCTCCGTCAAGAGTAATTTGGCTGGTAGGCTGCATATTTTTAGGTCTTTTATTGGACTTCATATTTATTAACAATTATAGTCATAATAACAGATTGTCAACACTAGCATTGAACTGGTCAGGATCAGGCAGTAACTAGCTTTGCAATCTCATTTTTTTTTTTATTCTCTCCATTTAATCTCATGACCATGTTATTAGGGGTAATCTCAGCCACCTTGAACCTCTTGGTTGCTCATTCGTTTGTTGCCAAATTTATTTGGTTTGCTGGAATCATTCCCTGTCTCATGACTATTCTAGACTTGCTTCATTCGTAACACACAATTTTACTTTTTTTTTTGTCCTGTGTTTAGCTGAAATAAAGTCATTTTTCAAATAGTGTGTATTGTAGTTGTAATGTTAGAGGGGGTCCAGGGTGCTTGACTTTAGATGTGTGTGTCCACCATTTCTTACTTGAAGATGTCAACCAAAACTAGCCAACGGTTATACTAAACCTTAGTAATTTGAAACAAAACATAAATATTTAGAAGAATTTTTGAAATTCGGCTTCATTAACATAACTGGAAATGTAATAGAGAAGAAACAAAGCGCACTGTACAAAGTTGTTCTCAGTCACGAATCTATGAAATCTTCAAAACTAAAACACCATTTCAGACGAGTCATTCGGAACACACCAAAAAATATATGGAGTTCTTTCGTAGATAAGAAGCTAGTTGCAAACGCCAGAGACTTGATCGAACAGGAAGTTTTCACCAGCATTAGTGCAAGCATCAAATGAAGTCGAGATAGAAAATGCCAAGCAAAAAAAAAAAAACAATTGGAGAAAATCTCATCAAACGTTGCATGTACGTAAATGTTAAATAACACATTTTTTATCGAAATTAAGCTTTCACCATTGTTTGCTTTACAAGTTGATAAATCAACAGACGTGAGTTCGTGTTCGCAGTTGCTGGTCTGTGTCTATATTCATGCGGATGATAGCAAAGAAGAGTTGCTCTTTTGTGAAGATAGCATGGAGAAAATAAATACCTTTTTTGAAACTGGATGATTAAAATGGGTTAGAACGGCTGTGGGGGTTTGTACGGATGATGCGCCATCTATGCTTAGCTCAAAATCGGGCTTTCAGAAAACAAAAGATTTAGCTCCCTAACCACTGCCCTAACCAATCGACATCAAGAGTCCATTGCTAGTATAAGTCGTAAATTATATAAAATCTGGAGCCTTCAAAGAACTGAGCAAAAACATTAATATATATCACGAGGTTCTGCTCTTCTACACTACAGTACGCTGGCTGTCAAACCAAATGTTGTTAATTGTGTTAATGAATTGAAATCTGAAATCAAATTGTTTTTGGAAGTGCAAAGGAGACAAGACTTTTTGGTATACTTAAAACGACATAGAGTGGTTGGAGAGAGTATCATACCTGGCAGATGTGTTCGAACATCAAGATAAGCTTAACCTGAAGCTTCAGGGAAAATGAACGAATATTATAACTTTCCATGATAAGCTCGGGGCATTTTTATCAAAGCTGCAAAATTGGTAAAGAAAATAAATCTAGGAAATATTGTAAATTTGAGAAATTTTGAAAGAAGCGATTTCTGGGCATCTAGAATCTCTTGAAAACGAACTGCATCGCTATTTCTCTGAGCTGAAAAAAGAAGAATCTGCATTTACGCATTACTCATTCTCTTCTTCCCATGATGTTGCCAGCATTCCCGATGAATTACAAGATGAATTCTTTGATTTGCAGAATGATTCCGAGTAAGATGAAAAACTGCAGACACAATTTTGGTGTAGTATTCACCATTCATACCCAAACGTAAAATTGATTGCCTTTTCGAGAATATATTTTCAACACTGTTCTTCGATTAAAAACAAAATTAAGATAATTATAATGACATAGGTTGGCGTTAACAAAATTTTTTAAAAATTAAAAACTTAACCACGAAGGTTTAGTGAATAGTATGCAATTTTACTCATGCTATTAAAATAGTTATCAAGAGTAGTTCATATTGAAAGTCTACTAGAAAATCTTATTTTAGTAGGTAGTCCAAACTGAAATTAACTATTGATTGCAGACTTCTGGAGTGAGTATGTCATGAAAGAACTTTTAATTGTAAGCTCTATGCCACAAATTTTATAAAAATATCTTAATAAATAAAAAAGTTAAGCGATTTTTAAAAAAGCAAAATTTGGTAAAAAACTGATTTTTAAAAAGTGCCATATTTGAGAACCCATATATTCTAAACTAAATAACATAGAAGTGTAGAAATTGGTAAAGTTACTGCAAAGTTTGTAATATATATGCCCAATTTTTTTCAGTCATCTAAAATGAGTCTTTCTAAGGTAAAAAAATAATTGAAAATGACAAAAATGCGTTTTGGTCACTTTTATTTTCATAATTTTTTTTTTTTTTTTTTTGAAAACCGCAAAAACTGACCCTAAAACGCACTTTTCGCCAGTTTGGACTACCTAATTTTAGTGCTTATTGATTTCCATACTAATTTCGGATTTTTAATTCTATGGGGGTCGCGGGTCACTTACTTTTTATAAAAGGGGGTCGCCACTCGAAAAAGGTTGGGAACCACTGCTCTAAGCTGTGCAGTACTTACAAGATTCCCAGAAAGATGAACAACGGAAAAAAGTGCAAAGAGAAATGCGCACATAAACCTGCAAAGAGAACCATGTGCACACAGATCACTCCCCAATGAGGATTATGGCTGCGTGCATACATATTCGAGTTTGCACTTTCCTATGTGCATACATAGATATGTTTTATTTCATCTTTTCAACGTCTGTATGTTTTTATTAAATAATTGCAGCATCTTTTTCTAAAATAAATAGAATCTTAAATTCCTTAGATTCAATTAAGATGAACATGTCGAAAAATAAACAGGATGGACGGATGGTTCATGTAATAACTTTCAGAGAACGCCACAAATGGTCGACTTCAACGTACTAGAGACGGCAGTCTGTGATGCAATTCTTTTTTTTTTGGGGGGGGGGGGGGGAATGTTCTGCTAGTTACCCACCTGCAAGTCTCGTGATTTTGACCTAGGTACAGTGCCGTATTCAGGCATAGTTACTCTTCCTTAGCCCCCCCTCCCCCTTTTTTTTTTAATAACTAGAGAAATAGAGACAAAGATGGGTGGACTGACGAACGCACGGAAAGACGGGAGGGTGGGTTGGTCATATCTGTGGACAACCCTTTCCTCTTGTCAAACGTGTGCACGGACTATTAGTATTAGCAATTTGTTTCTATGCATTTTAGATAGCGGTGGCATTGTTAGTTTTTTAATTAAAATATATGAGTGAGAATGAAATATGTATACACACATTCACAGATCATCTCAAGATTGATGAAAGATCTGTGCGTAATTTTCTCATTTGCGCATTTTCCTGTGTGCGCACTTTTCTGTGTTTTCAAATTTCTGTTTTCGCATCTTTCTGGTCACCTGACAAATGTGCTGCGCGCGACTGCCGTTGACAAATCATCTTGTGATAGTTTTGAAGCAATAAGTGCGAAATATTGTGGAATATCGACTATAAAAAAAAGAAAGCACAATTAGAGGGTTTAGTTAAAATTTACTTTTGAATGACACTAAGATTATTACTATACGAGCCCTTATTATTATAGAAAATATGCAATGAAAAGATATAGTTGGTCGACGCGGGCAAAAACTGCGATTTTCCGGCCGTCTGACTTACCTATTAAAATATACATTGTTATTGCCAGTAGCTTCTAAAATGTGAACACCGAGTGAAATCTTTGCTCTGGTTTGAAAATTGTTCCCCACATGGGTTAAGCTGTGCCTGTACTGAAAAACAAACGTATCCTACACCTATATATGTAGTTTGGGCGAAATCTCTGCATTACAAGTGGGTCAAAATTAAGTTACAAGATTAGCCACACACAGACATTTGGCCTAAGATAAATGGCTATAAAATGGAACTCACAATATTATTAATAAACCTAAACTTCATCGAACATTTGAACTGTAAGTATTGGGATGAAGTGGAAGAGGGTCATAGAAAGAAAAAAAATCCCGCTATTTACGTTGCAATGAAATTGTTAGATTACGAAATAGTTTCATTAAAAATTTTGCGAGACAGTCAACATATATATATATATATATATATATATATATATATATATATATATATATATATATACTAGCTTGCGCGTTGCCACGGGCCTACAAAAAGTCTGACGAAAATTCTGAAGAGGGTTTAATCAGTGCGTTACCAATCCTATATTTTTAGACGCGTGGCCTTGTTTTCTAAAACTGAGTTATTTTAATGTAAACAATGCCTGCACTTGGATGATATTTATTGGGGCAATGTTTACCTACACTTCCGTATTAAAGCCTTGATTGTATGTTAATCACTCACTAAAATAGTGAGGTAGAACACTCTTCGGTGACCGCCCAGGTGTCAGGGACGTAGAGGGGCGCTCTCGGAGCTACCTATTAGACTACCGCAGGAACGAAGCGTACGGCATTTGGCTCCTTAAAATAAGTTAAAAGTAACGTAGGCGCCATGGTGCTCACATGATAACCCAGGGCGGCAAATAGCACCCTGTTGGGGCGCCGGCGGACGCACCTGAATCAATTTAGTGAACGACTATAACGCCCAACTTTATCCATTGTCTATCGCACTGTCTTTAACTTTAACGACCGTAGTGCCATAGCACTCACGGGAATACCCAGGGCGCGAATTAGCACTCCGCCGGGGGCCACCCGTGCGAAATAAAAAATTTTCCCCGCAGATACATTCTCGGTGTCATGGCACTCTGATAAAAGGTGTCGACCCGCAACCGACTTTTATTGATATATACCGTATATAGAAAAGAATCGAATCGCACCCTTCCAGGGTTCCAACGCTGTGAATTTTACTTTTTTTTTCGCAGAATCCTCTCCAGAAGTATTTAAACAACTTCCCAAAGTTTCATGGCGATCGGATGAAAAGACAGACCGACGGACGGACGGAGAGACAAATGCGGACAGACAGCCACGCGCGTACACAGACACAGACATTAATTAAAGAAGTGAGAAAAGACAATTTCAGTGCAGATCATTTAAACGCTGTTAATTAATCTACTTATTTTTGAGGTTGGAAAAATACATTGGGTCTGTTCTCTATGTATGCGTGTTTGTATTGAATTCCCAAGATACAGACATAACCCCTCAGAAATGCACGTTTTAGGGTTTCGTAAATCAACGAACTTAAAACGTCTTTTAAAAAGCCCCGGGACCCAGTAGCGTACGCAGGGGGGGGGGAGCAGGGGGAGCGGCCGCTCCCCCTCTGGCCATTTTCAGCAAAGTGGCGCCTTTTTGAAAACTTTTTAAACTGAAAGTTTGTTAAAAAATATTTTTGGTCGGCACATCTATGTAAATCACAAGATATCTTTTCATGCAGCAATTAAGCATTATTGTACTAGTCTAGTAGTGTCTACGTTTACAACACGTATTAACAGCTGCATCAGTTTGCCATTCTAAAAATAACCATTACCACGTATTGCAATGTTTAAAAAACCTCTACGGGTAGTACCACTTGGCAAGAGGGGTGTTAAGTTTAAGGCAACTGTATAATGTATTTGCTTGCAAATAATTGAATAAGAAAATGTTACACATAAAACTTCACACATAATTACTTTATATACACAGTTTGAATCGTGTGATTAATTTAAAAAAAAAATTACAATACAGAAACAAATACAACTGATGTGGCACCTCTATTTAAATTTACTTATGAGCAAACTGCGTAGTGGTGGGGAAATTTTGACAAGGCCAACAACGTCATCACGATGAAGTAGTAGTATTCTTACAGTTTGGGCGATAGTGATTACGATTACAAATTATATGAAACAATTACTCCCCCCTCCCCCATGGACCCCTCTGTAAAAAAAAATATTCTCATAATACCACTGCTACTTATTTAAATCTATTTCTGTAATATATATGTGTGTAATATATATTTGTGTAATATACATATATGTTTAGAACAGTCATCTAAAAAGTGACGCTATGTTCACTCTGAGTTGGTTATCTCCCCCCCCCCCCCCCCCACACACACCTCACCACCACAATTGTGTAGAGCAACATTAATGTCACACCTAGGTATACACTGGGTTGGATAATTGACCTAAATTGAACGGACAGTGGTGAATGAAGTTGAACCCACCCCCTCCAACCCACCCCGAACTGATCTGTTAAGTACATGTAGAAAAACGCGTAATGATGTACCAAAGTACCATGCCGCCAGAAAATTAGATTTTTAAACGTAAAACTCTATGAATATTGTTTTTACAATTACCAGTAAAAAGTTTTGTGATCAATACAGTGATCTAACCCATACCTATCACTATGATCTTTAAAGAACACAAAGAAGCAGTAGTTAATTAAAAATATATGATCTGAACTAAAAGAACGATATTTAGTTAAACGTAGGCTGTTAATCCGAATGTTTTTCTATTATATAGAAAAGCGTGGTTTTATACCAACTCTGATTTAAAAAACTTCCATTATGCTGTATTACTTTAGCATTTATGATGACGATATATTAAATTCTGATTATAGACTAAAACCTTTTGTAAATTCGAATAGTGTTAAACAATTTCATTATATTCTAAATTAAATATTTATTTGTTTTGACATTTATAATTAAATGTATAGGGGTCATCCATAAATGACGTCACGCTTTTTTTGACGATTTTTACTTCCCCCCCTCCTCTCCGTCACACGTCGTCACAAAAAGTCAGACCCCCCCTAAAATGACGTCACACCTCAACCTACAACCCCCCTTAAAATTGCAGTTGAATTTTTTTTAAAACATCGATATTTTTCCAAAATCTTGTCTAAACTATTACAATTTATTAAAACAGTTTTCTAAAACGCGAAATAAAGTCTAAAATTCGTTTTCTAACATTGCTTTTTTATAATGCAAAAATGTGACGTCGCAACATCTGAACCCCCCCCCCCCCCTCCCCCTCATCACACATCGTCACAAAATTACAGACCCCCCTCCCCCCTACGAGTGTGACGTCATTTATGGATGACCCCATAGATATATACATATTTATATTAAGAGAGTAATTATTTCCCCTATTTCACTTGTCTTAAATAATTTCCCAGGAATTATTATGTAAGAAATTTTTTAGCGCAATTTCCATACGGACAATTGCGATTATTAACTCGTCATTTCTGGTGTTGGATGGATTTGTGTCCGCAGCTTTAAGTCGTATCTCCTCCTCAACGAAGCAATATCGAGGACTAGTTCCAAAGCAAATATGTTAAGCAAGTTTCGAGGATGATTGTGGGCCAAAAAAATTCCCGGAATTCCTTCCTGGATTTCCCGGAAAACCCAAATAACCTCGAAAAAATGCAGTTTTTGTCCCATATCTCGGCAACCAGACCACTTAGCGACTTGAAACATTTACCAATCGATTCCTCCCATAATTTAGAACAATATTGCCGAAGAAAGTTTTCAAAAATATCCTTTCGTTCGGTCACAAAAAATTAATTAAGGAAATTGCGCTTAAATTGTCACTAGACTTTTTATTAACTTGTTTTTACAAGACTTACGAAACAGATTGTGTTACGTTCATTGTTTTTAGTTGTAGTGTATATATATATATATATATATATATATATATATATATATATATATATATATATATATATATATATATATTAGATTGATACAATTTTTGTTTTGTCGGCCTACATTGTGTGTTGTTTCTTATTTCTTCAGAGTGCTACTTTCAATTTATTTTACATCATAGCGAAGTAATGACATACAGCTAGTAATTATATATATATATATATATATATATATATATATATATATATATATATATATATATATATATATATATATATATATATATATATATATATATATATATATATATATATATATATATATATATAATACACGTAAATAGAACGTGCTAAAAATTCGGCGCCTTTCTTTTCTCTTTTTGCTCCCCCTACAACGAAAACCTGGATACGCCTCTGCCGGGACCGTTATAAAAATAGTTTGACGAACCTACATGTAGATCTACATTGGTATTAACGGTGTCTCTGAGCTCGACTAGAGCTCATGATTTAGGCTACAATCGTAACAAAAAAAGTCAATTGAAATAGTTTAATTTAAAGAAAGCGGCATAAAATGTGACCTTTCACCTACGTATGACGATGTGATATTCAAGGTCAGTCAATGAACTGTGAAGCAGACGAGTCGAGTTGGATGGAGCTGGACTAGATCATTTCTTGATGACATGAATATAGAACAACCGTAAAAAAGCTGCAACAAAAATTAAAACCTGAAAATATTTCAGCCGTTTTCGTCGACATACTCTGTGATAACAATAACATAAAGTATCAAATGGTTTTCGCCATTTAAAATTGTACTTAGTTACAGAAAATACAAAAAACATCCAATAATAAGTAAAATCCGTAAAAATGATCAAGCAGGTTACTATAGCAATATTTATTTTAATACAGGTAACATGGCACCAGATGATTAAAAAAAATTATATACAGCTTCACGGCACATCCACACTCCAACCATCGATCGAGTCCGTGATCTATAGCTATTGACGTTGTGTTGTCAACAGATCGATCACGTGACTGACCCCCCCCCCCACACATGACTTCATTCTCTTGGTGAGGACCTTGCTCACATATTGATGCACACACACACACATGAATACATAAACGACGTTATGTGTCAGTGTATTGTATAGTTGGCCATTGGCAGACAACCTGTGTGTGTTATGTTGTTAGCCATGGGCAGACAACCGACTGTGTTGTCATTCTTATCGAAAGAGGTCACGATTCACCACTTTGATTTAACTTGGTTTTTTTTTAAAACCCAAAAGTGCATGCTTGGATTCTTTCGTTTAATTCGTAAGCTATAGTGCGTGACTACTATAAATAGAACAACTTTCTGGAAATGTGTGTGTCCTGTTAGCCGTCAGTGCTTGCTCGTGGCTGTCCTGTTAGCTGTCATATTAGCTGTCCTATTAGCTGTCCAATTAGCTGCCCTGTTAGCCGTCAGTGCTTGCTTGTGACTGTCCTATTAGCTGTCCTATTAGCTGTCCTATTAGCTGTCCTGTTAGCCGTCAGTGCTTGCTCGTGACTGTCCTATTAGCTGTCCTATTAGCTGTCCTATTAGCTGTCCTATTAGCTGTCCTGTTAGCCGTCAGTGCTTGCTCGTGACTGTCCTGTTAGCTGTCCTATTAGCTGTCCTATTAGCTGCCCTGTTAGCTGTCAGTGCTTGCTCGTGACTGTCCTGTTAGCTGTCCTATTAGCTGTCCTATTAGCTGTCCTATTAGCTGTCCTGTTAGCCGTCAGTGCTTGCTCGTGACTGTCCTATTAGCTGTCCTATTAGCTGTCCTATTAGCTGTCCTATTAGCTGTCCTGTTAGCCGTCAGTGCTTGCTCGTGACTGTCCTGTTAGCTGTCCTATTAGCTGTCCTATTAGCTGCCCTGTTAGCTGTCAGTGCTTGCTCGTGGCTGTCCTGTTAGCTGTCATATTAGCTGTCCTATTAGCTGTCCAATTAGCTGCCCTGTTAGCCGTCAGTGCTTGCTTGTGACTGTCCTATTAGCTGTCCTATTAGCTGTCCTATTAGCTGTCCTGTTAGCCGTCAGTGCTTGCTCGTGACTGTCCTATTAGCTGTCCTATTAGCTGTCCTATTAGCTGTCCTATTAGCTGTCCTGTTAGCCGTCAGTGCATGCTCGTGACTGTCCTGTTAGCTGTCCTATTAGCTGTCCTATTAGCTGCCCTGTTAGCCGTCAGTGCTTGCTCGTGGCTGTCCACTATCGGGCCCAGCTGCGTCCACCTTTAGTTAGCTCGTGTTTGGCTGTATGGCTGTAGATGTGTTTGGCTGTATGGCTGTAGATGTGTTTGGCTGTAGCTGTGTTTGGCTGTAGATGTGTATGGCTGTATGGCTGTAGATGTGTTTGGCTGTAGCTGTGTTTGGCTGTAGATGTGTTTGGCTGTATGGCTGTAGATGTGTTTGGCTGTATGGCTGTAGATGTGTTTGGCTGTAGCTGTGTTTGGCTGTAGATGTGTATGGGTGTATGGCTGTAGATGTGTTTGGCTGTAGCTGTGTTTGGCTGTAGATGTGTTTGGCTGTATGGCTGTAGATGTGTTTGGCTGTATGGCTGTAGATGTGTTTGGCTGTAGCTGTGTTTGGCTGTAGATGTGTATGGCTGTATGGCTGTAGATGTGTTTGGCTGTAGCTGTGTTTGGCTGTAGATGTGTTTGGCTGTATGGCTGTAGATGTGTTTGGCTGTATGGCTGTAGATGTGTTTGGCTGTAGCTGTGTTTGGCTGTAGATGTGTATGGCTGTATGGCTGTAGATGTGTTTGGCTGTAGCTGTGTTTGGCTGTAGATGTGTTTGGCTGTAGATGTGTTTGGCTGTATGGCTGTAGATGTGTTTGGCTGTAGATGTGTTTGGCTGTAGATGTGTTTGGCTGTATGGCTGTAGATGTGTTTGGCTGTTGGCTGTAGATGTGTATGGCTGCAGATGTGTTTGGCTGTATGGCTGTAGATGTGTTTGGCTGTTTGGCTGTAGATGTGTATGGCTGTAGATGTGTTTGGCTGTATGGCTGTAGATGTGTTTGGCTGTATGGCTGTAGATGTGTTTGGCTGTTTGGCTGTAGATGTGTTTGGCTGTATGGCTGTAGATGTGTTTGGCTGTAGATGTGTTTGGCTGTATGGCTGTAGATGTGTTTGGCTGTATGGCTGTAGATGTGTATGGCTGTTTGGCTGTAGATGTGTATGGCTGTAGATGTGTTTGGCTGTATGGCTGTAGATGTGTTTGGCTGTTTGGCTGTAGATGTGTATGGCTGTAGATGTGTTTGGCTGTATGGCTGTAGATGTGTTTGGCTGTATGGCTGTAGATGTGTTTGGCTGTTTGGCTGTAGATGTGTTTGGCTGTATGGCTGTAGATGTGTTTGGCTGTAGATGTGTTTGGCTGTATGGCTGTAGATGTGTTTGGCTGTTTGGCTGTAGATGTGTATGGCTGTAGATGTGTTTGGCTGTATGGCTGTAGATGTGTTTGGCTGTATGGCTGTAGATGTGTTTGGCTGTTTGGCTGTAGATGTGTATGGCTGTAGATGTGTTTGGCTGTATGGCTGTAGCTGTGTTTGGCTGTATGGCTGTAGATGTGTTTGGCTGTATGGCTGTAGATGTGTTTGGCTGTAGATGTGTTTGGCTGTATGGCTGTAGATGTGTTTGGCTGTATGGCTGTAGATGTGTTTGGCTGTAGATGTGTTTGGCTGTATGGCTGTAGCTGTGTTTGGCTGTATGGCTGTAGATGTGTTTGGCTGTATGGCTGTAGATGTGTTTGGCTGTAGATGTGTTTGGCTGTATGGCTGTAGCTGTGTTTGGCTGTATGGCTGTAGATGTGTATGGCTGTATGGCTGTAGATGTGTCTTGTTGTATGGCTGTAGATGTGTTTGGCTGTATGGCTGTAGATGTGTTTGGCTGTAGATGTGTTTGGCTGTATGGCTGTAGATGTGTCTGGCTGTATGGCTGTAGATGTGTATGGCTGTAGATGTGTATGGCTGTAGATGTGTTTGGCTGTATGGCTGTAGATGTGTTTGGCTGTAGATGTGTTTGGCTGTAGATGTGTTTGGCTGTATGGCTGTAGATGTGTTTGGCTGTTTGGCTGTAGATGTGTATGGCTGTAGATGTGTTTGGCTGTATGGCTGTAGCTGTGTTTGGCTGTATGGCTGTAGATGTGTTTGGCTGTATGGCTGTAGATGTGTTTGGCTGTAGATGTGTTTGGCTGTATGGCTGTAGATGTGTTTGGCTGTATGGCTGTAGATGTGTTTGGCTGTAGATGTGTTTGGCTGTATGGCTGTAGCTGTGTTTGGCTGTATGGCTGTAGATGTGTTTGGCTGTATGGCTGTAGATGTGTTTGGCTGTAGATGTGTTTGGCTGTATGGCTGTAGCTGTGTTTGGCTGTATGGCTGTAGATGTGTATGGCTGTATGGCTGTAGATGTGTCTGGTTGTATGGCTGTAGATGTGTTTGGCTGTATGGCTGTAGATGTGTTTGGCTGTAGATGTGTTTGGCTGTATGGCTGTAGATGTGTCTGGCTGTATGGCTGTAGATGTGTATGGCTGTAAATGTGTATGGCTGTAGATGTGTTTGGCTGTATGGCTGTAGATGTGTTTGGCTGTATGGCTGTAGATGTGTTTGGCTGTATGGCTGTAGATGTGTTTGGCTGTATGGCTGTAGATGTGTTTGGCTGTAGATGTGTTTGGCTGTAGATGTGTTTGGCTGTATGGCTGTAGATGTGTTTGGCTGTATGGCTGTAGATGTGTTTGGCTGTAGATGTGTTTGGCTGTAGATGTGTTTGGCTGTAGATGTGTTTGGCTGTAGATGTGTTTGGCTGTAGATGTGTTTGGCTGTATGGCTGTAGATGTGTTTGGCTGTATGGCTGTAGATGTGTCTGGCTGTATGGCTGTAGCTGTGTTTGGCTGTAGATGTGTTTGGCTGTATGGCTGTAGATGTGTTTGGCTGTATGGCTGTAGATGTGTTTGGCTGTAGATGTGTTTGGCTGTATGGCTGTAGATGTGTTTGGCTGTATGGCTGTAGATGTGTCTGGCTGTATGGCTGTAGCTGTGTTTGGCTGTAGATGTGTTTGGCTGTATGGCTGTAGATGTGTTTGGCTGTAGCTGTGTTTGGCTGTAGATGTGTATGGCTGTATGGCTGTAGATGTGTTTGGCTGTAGCTGTGTTTGGCTGTAGATGTGTTTGGCTGTATGGCTGTAGATGTGTTTGGCTGTATGGCTGTAGATGTGTTTGGCTGTAGCTGTGTTTGGCTGTAGATGTGTATGGCTGTATGGCTGTAGATGTGTTTGGCTGTAGCTGTGTTTGGCTGTAGATGTGTTTGGCTGTAGATGTGTTTGGCTGTATGGCTGTAGATGTGTTTGGCTGTAGATGTGTTTGGCTGTAGATGTGTTTGGCTGTATGGCTGTAGATGTGTTTGGCTGTTGGCTGTAGATGTGTATGGCTGTAGATGTGTTTGGCTGTATGGCTGTAGATGTGTTTGGCTGTTTGGCTGTAGATGTGTATGGCTGTAGATGTGTTTGGCTGTATGGCTGTAGATGTGTTTGGCTGTATGGCTGTAGATGTGTTTGGCTGTTTGGCTGTAGATGTGTTTGGCTGTATGGCTGTAGATGTGTTTGGCTATAGATGTGTTTGGCTGTATGGCTGTAGATGTGTTTGGCTGTATGGCTGTAGATGTGTATGGCTGTTTGGCTGTAGATGTGTATGGCTGTAGATGTGTTTGGCTGTATGGCTGTAGATGTGTTTGGCTGTTTGGCTGTAGATGTGTATGGCTGTAGATGTGTTTGGCTGTATGGCTGTAGATGTGTTTGGCTGTATGGCTGTAGATGTGTTTGGCTGTTTGGCTGTAGATGTGTTTGGCTGTATGGCTGTAGATGTGTTTGGCTGTAGATGTGTTTGGCTGTATGGCTGTAGATGTGTTTGGCTGTTTGGCTGTAGATGTGTATGGCTGTAGATGTGTTTGGCTGTATGGCTGTAGATGTGTTTGGCTGTATGGCTGTAGATGTGTTTGGCTGTTTGGCTGTAGATGTGTATGGCTGTAGATGTGTTTGGCTGTATGGCTGTAGCTGTGTTTGGCTGTATGGCTGTAGATGTGTTTGGCTGTATGGCTGTAGATGTGTTTGGCTGTAGATGTGTTTGGCTGTATGGCTGTAGATGTGTTTGGCTGTATGGCTGTAGATGTGTTTGGCTGTAGATGTGTTTGGCTGTATGGCTGTAGCTGTGTTTGGCTGTATGGCTGTAGATGTGTTTGGCTGTATGGCTGTAGATGTGTTTGGCTGTAGATGTGTTTGGCTGTATGGCTGTAGCTGTGTTTGGCTGTATGGCTGTAGATGTGTATGGCTGTATGGCTGTAGATGTGTCTTGTTGTATGGCTGTAGATGTGTTTGGCTGTATGGCTGTAGATGTGTTTGGCTGTAGATGTGTTTGGCTGTATGGCTGTAGATGTGTCTGGCTGTATGGCTGTGGATGTGTATGGCTGTAGATGTGTATGGCTGTAGATGTGTTTGGCTGTATGGCTGTAGATGTGTTTGGCTGTAGATGTGTTTGGCTGTAGATGTGTTTGGCTGTATGGCTGTAGATGTGTTTGGCTGTTTGGCTGTAGATGTGTATGGCTGTAGATGTGTTTGGCTGTATGGCTGTAGCTGTGTTTGGCTGTATGGCTGTAGATGTGTTTGGCTGTATGGCTGTAGATGTGTTTGGCTGTAGATGTGTTTGGCTGTATGGCTGTAGATGTGTTTGGCTGTATGGCTGTAGATGTGTTTGGCTGTAGATGTGTTTGGCTGTATGGCTGTAGCTGTGTTTGGCTGTATGGCTGTAGGAAGTTTTCATCAAGGAAATATAACATTGCATCATGAGAAGTCGCATTAGAAATTGCCAAGCAAAAAAAAAAAAAAAAAGCTCTCATACAATAGAAGAAAAGCTCATCAAAACCTGCGTGTTGAGGATGGTGAAATTAATTCTTGGGGATTCCAGTGCAGTAAAGATGGTGAAATTAATTCTTGGGGATTCCAGTGCAGTAAAGATGGTGAAATTAATTCTTGGAGATTCCAGTGCAGTAAAGATGGTGAAATTAATTCTTGGGGATTCCAGTGCAGTAAAGATGGTAAAATTAATTCTTGGGGATTCCAGTGCAGTAAAGATGGTGAAATTAATTCTTGGGGATTCCAGTGCAGTAAAGATGTTACAAATAACTTTGTCTAATAATACTATTCAGCGGCGTATAGCAGACATGTGCATAGATTAAATAACACATTTTTATTGAAAATAAGCTTTAACCATTGTTTGCTTTTTAAGTTGATGAATCAACAGACGTTAGTTCGTGTTCACAGTTGCTTGTCTTTGTATATTCATTCAGATGATAACAAAGAAGAGTCGCTACTTTGTGCAGATATCATGGAGCAAATAAAAACGTTTTTGAAATTGGAGGATTAAAATGGGAGTACTGCTGTGGGGTTTGTGCGGATGGTGCGCCATCTATGCTTGGGTCAAAACCTAGGTGAATCCACTGCACGATTCACCGGTATGCCCTCACCAGCAAGACTCTTCACACTCTATTGCTAGCGGCACTTAATTCAACGTATATTATATTAAATCTGGAGCCCTAAACACCCGTCTGTTTAAAAAAAACTGTGCAACGACATGATTTATGATCACGAAGTGCTGCTTTTCTACCGTGCGGTGGCTGTCAAAATGAAATGTTTTGAATCGTGTTTTTTTAATTGACAGATGAAATTAACTTGTTCTTGGAAGTGCAAGGGGAGCAAGACCATTTGATATACTTAAAACGACATAGAGTGTTTGGAGAGAGTAGCATACCTAGCAGATATATTCGAACATCAAAATAAGCTTAACCTGACGCTTCACGGAAAATGAACAAATATTATCTCTTTTCATAATAATCTTATGGCATTTTTACTTTCTCGTATATACGAAGTATAGAGAAAGTATTGTAATCGTGCAAAAAAAATCGAGATATTTACAATCTCGACGTTTTACATCAAACTGATACGGAAAAACATAATTTTGCAATCTTGTCCGTATGTCTGTGTGTCTATGTGTGTCTGTCTGTCTGTCCGTGTGTAAACACGATAACTTGAGTACCGTTACAGCTAGGTTGATGAAATTTCATATATAAGTATTTTATCAAAATCGTAGATCCGTATCAACTTTTGAGCGATTTCCGATAACCGGAAGTGGTACTTTTCCTACTTTGAATTTTTCAAAAGCCTATAACTTGAGTACTATTTCAGATAGATAAATGAAATTTCACATGTAAGTAAAAGATCTAATTCTCTACCTTCTGTTAAATTTTGAGTAATTTCCGTTGACTGGAAGTAGTAATTTACGCTACTTCCGATTTCTCAAAAAACTAATGTAAATTTTAAAAGTACTAATAATATTGCTCACTATTATGCGCTTTTTTATCTGGCGTTCACTTGGTGTGCAATTAATTTGTCTACGAGATTTTATTATATTTTTAAAACTTTAAGTATTTAAAATGGATTAAAAATCATGTCTGTAGCCCGAGTTCCCATCCCCTGTTATTTTATATAAGAATATTCGAGAAAGTTTAGGGGAGATCACTCCCGGTTTATTTATCAAAGCTGCAAAATTGTCGAAGAAAAGTAAATCGTGAAAATATTGCCATGTTTGAGAAACTCTCCAATGTGGTAGATGAATACGATTGTGGGATAAATAAATATTTGAAAGAGGAGATTTCTGGGCATCTTAAATCTCTTGAAAACGAACACTTCTCTAATTAAAAACAAAACAAACAAATGATAAATTATGAGGGTGGCGTTAACAAAAACTCTACCGTGAATTTTGAGACTTGTTAATAGCATGCAATTTCAACCGCCGTATTAAAACATTTATCAAACTTAATTTAAATTAATTAAACTAGAAATTCTTAATTTGGTGTTTATTAATTTCCTTACTAATTTTGACTTTTTAATTTTATGGGGGTCGCGGGCCACTTACTTTTTATATAAGGGGGTCGCTACTCAAAACTTTTTTTTGGGAACCATTGTGGTAGTGTGTCAGTCCTTCCATCCGTCTTCGCTATAGATTTTGGAACCATAAAAGTAAACATCGCACCATGCAGTGCTTTTACATTGCACCGCATTATCTTATTGTAAGTCATGGAGTAGGGTTTGTTTATATAACGACTTAAATTAATTTATAGTTGCCACAGCTTTTACACTTTCGCACAACTTGAAGAAAATATTAAATACGTGCAAGTTGCTAAAACATATTAAACGGATCAATGTCAAATATCGTTATCGTTTAGATTCCAAGAAAAAAAAGATACATTTTCATAAATTAATTAATTAAAATATTTAATAGTTATGCCAGGGGGTGTAATTTAAAAATAAATTAAACTCACGCTAATTTAAAAAATGTGAATGCAAAATCTACGGAAATCCAAGAGAGAATTATTGTTGGATTAATATAATTAGCAAAATGTGAATGCAAATTCTGCAGACGTGTAAGAGGACATTATTGTTGGAATATTATAATTAGCATGGATTGATAAGAGGTATTCTTTTATTTGTTTTATTCACTGAAAACACTGTTTACTAATTACAGTTTTTAATCAACTATTACGCATTATTATACACGCGTCATCACATTCATAAGTTGCGCAATGGTTTTAGTCATGCAACTCTTTTATAATTTTTTAAAATTTAAAGATACTGAAAAAACAATCATTAAAAAACGTTATGTGAATGCATGAATTGATAAAATGCAATTTGCTAGGTAAAACACGGATATTTTAAATATTGCCTTTTATTTATTTTGTATACTGAACGTACTGTTTACTAATTATTATTTCTATCTTTCGGTTTGCGGACAAGCTGGGTTGTCAGACAATGTGCGATTTGGCGCCACGGGCTAGACTGTGAGCGCTATGCGTTTTTGTTTACATTTAAGTTGTGTTTATGTTATGAGTGGTGTGGGTTTTTTTTTCGTTTTTTTTTTTTTTTGCGTTTGCATTTGTGTTTGCATTGTGTTTGTTTTTTCTTTTATGTTTGTGTTGTGTTTGTGTTTTCGTTGTGTTTATCTTTTCTTTTGTGTTTCTTTTGTGTTAGTGTTTTCGTGTGTGTTGTGTTTAGTTTAGTTCTGTTCCCAAGTTGGTACATTTAAGAAGATTTATCGTGGCGGAGCACGGGGTATGCAGCTAGTGCTTATATAACTACATAATTTAGCAATATTAAACATAAAAATTAAACCATAAATAGCTAAGTCTGGCTTGATCATGATACCCCCATGTTCCTTTAGTATTTGATCGAACGAAAGAAACTACACGCACGCACGCACGCACACACACACACACACGCACACACACACACACACACACATATATATATATAAGAGGTTGTAGTACCAGTAGAAACGCGCGAGCTAGTTTTCTGTAGGAAGACAATATGTCACAGCTGCCCACCAACTCCTATATTATACACATTTTGTTTGGCGTTCACTTGGTGCGCAATTCTTTTTGTACGAGTTTCTATTTTCTACGAGATTTTATTTTAAATAGTTTAAGTAATTAAAAATGTTTTTAAAAAATAGTCTAAATACCGAATTGCCACCCCTCGTAGAGTTATATAAAAATATTCGAGAAAGTTTAGGGGAGATCACTCTCGGTTTATTTTTAGAAATGTGACTTTGTTTTCTATTATTTATTAAAATATTATTATTTGTTAACAAGGTCGTGATAAAAGTGATATATTTTTTTTTAGATTAGAGTTGCCCTCCGAAATTTATTCAATTTTATTTTTTGTTTGTTTGCAGAAACCTTCTTGGGAGAATTCTCGTTTTTAAAGTATTTTGTTTCTGTAACAGAGTTTCTTTTAATAAACAAAGAGAAACAACCTAAACAAAGAGAAACAACCAAGTTAATACTTTTAGAAAAATAATCTAAGCTTGGTTTATCTCTCTGATTATTCAAGATTTAAAAAATCCTAATTTTTTTTTTTTAATGGGGCCCTCAGCACCCCTAGTGAGCCATTGCGGCATGAAATTAAAATTGTTTATAAGCTGAAACCCTCCCGGAATTATTCTCATCAACTCCCCAAAGTTTGCGATCGGATGAAAGATCAAGTAATGCATAAAGGATAAACCCACAAATTCACAAATATACTTTCATTTTCCACATGCATAGAACAATTCTCCGCTATATACTGAATTTGTTTGCGTTCGCTTGGTCAGCGATTATTCTTTCTACGCGATTCTATTCTATTTAAAAATTGAAGTATTAAAAAAAGAATGGACATTTGCTCGAATGGACGTTTGCCCGAATGCGACAAATGCCCCATCGGAGACTTTCCCAAATGCGACAAATGCCCGAATGGATGTTTGCCCGAATGTTTGCTTGGCGGAGCCTCCTCCTCCCCAATTAGAGTCGCCAGAAAGAAACTCTAAATGCGACTTTTGTCATGTTTGAGATTAGGTGCAAGGTTTAGGGGTATGGCTACGACTATATTTTGTATCAATGTGCAGTAACTACGTGAGATCAAGCTTAAATCCGATTCAAATGTCGATTCTCGATAAAAATCATTTTCAATGACATTTTTCGTTTCCGCTTAAATTTGAAGTTGCGGTGGTGATTTTGGTTTTAAGCGAGGTTGTGATGTTGGTCTAGTGAGCCAGGTTATAATTTTGTGATCCATGTTGTAATGTTGCTCTAGTGAGCCAGGTTGTAATGTTGGTCTAGTGAGCCAGGTTGTAATGTTGGTCTAGTGAGCCATGTTGTAATGTTGGTCTAGTGAGCCATGTTGAGCAAATGGAAGACATTCTGGCGATCGTTCTGCTCCACTTGTGTTTGTTGAGCGTCCAGCGACAGCTCAGGGCCCGGTCGCAGGGTGAGTTGTATGGTGTGTACGTGGGGTGTGTACGTGGGGTGTGTACGTGTCCTGTGTATGTGTGGTGTGTACATTGGTTGTGTACGTGGGGTGTGTAAAGGGGTGTGTACGTGGGGTGTGTAAAGGGGTGTGTACGTGGGGTGTGTACGTGTCGTGTGTACGTGTCGTGTGTATGTGTGGTGTGTACGTTGGTTGTGTACGTGTCCTGTGTATGTGGGGTGTGTACGTGGGGTGTGTACGTGTCGTGTGTACGTGTCGTTTTATGTGGGGGTGTACGTGGGGTGTGTACGTGGGGTGTGTACGTGGGGTGTGTACGTGTCGTGTGTACGTGGGGTGTGTACGTGAGGTGTGTACGTGTCCTGTGTACGTGGGGTGTGTACGTGTCGTGTGTACGTGTCGTGTGTACGTGTCGTGTGTACGTGTCGTGTGTACGTGGGGTGTGTACGTGTCGTGTGTACGTGTCGTGTGTACGTGTCGTGTGTACGTGGGGTGTGTACGTGGGGTGTGTACGTGTCGTGTGTACGTGGGGTGTGTACGTGGGGTGTGTACGTGGGGTGTGTACGTGGGGTGTGTACGTGTCGTGTGTACGTGGGGTGTGTACGTGGGGTGTGTACGTGTCGTGTGTACGTGGGGTGTGTACGTGTCCTGTGTATGTGGGGTGTGTACGTGTCGTGTGTACGTGGGGTGTGTACGTGGGGTGTGTACGTGGGGTGTGTACGTGGGGTGTGTACGTGTCGTGTGTACGTGTCGTGTGTACGTGTCGTGTGTACGTGTCGTGTGTACGTGGGGTGTGTACGTGGGGTGTGTACGTGTCGTGTGTACGTGGGGTGTGTACGTGGGGTGTGTACGTGTCGTGTGTACGTGTCGTGTGTACGTGTCGTGTGTACGTGGGGTGTGTACGTGGGGTGTGTACGTGTCGTGTGTACGTGTCGTGTGTACGTGTCGTGTGTACTTGTCGTGTGTACGTGTCGTGTGTACGTGGGGTGTGTACGTGGGGTGTGTACGTGGGGTGTGTACGTGGGGTGTGTACGTGTCGTGTGTACGTGTCGTGTGTACTTGTCGTGTGTACGTGTCGTGTGTACGTGTCGTGTGTACGTGTCGTGTGTACGTGTCGTGTGTACGTGGGGTGTGTACGTGTCGTGTGTACGTGTCGTGTGTACGTGTCGTGTGTTACGTGTCGTGTGTACTTGTCGTGTGTACGTGTCGTGTGTACGTGGGGTGTGTACGTGGGGTGTGTACGTGGGGTGTGTACGTGGGGTGTGTACGTGTCGTGTGTACGTGTCGTGTGTACTTGTCGTGTGTACGTGGGGTGTGTACTTGTCGTGTGTACGTGGGGTGTGTACGTGTCGTGTGTACGTGTCGTGTGTACGTGGGGTGTGTACGTGGGGTGTGTACTTGTCGTGTGTACGTGTCGTGTGTACGTGGGGTGTGTACGTGGGGTGTGTACGTGGGGTGTGTACGTGTCGTGTGTACGTGTCGTGTGTACGTGGGGTGTGTACGTGGGGTGTGTACGTGGGGTGTGTACGTGGGGTGTGTACGTGTCGTGTGTACGTGTCGTGTGTACTTGTCGTGTGTACGTGGGGTGTGTACTTGTCGTGTGTACGTGGGGTGTGTACGTGTCGTGTGTACGTGTCGTGTGTACGTGGGGTGTGTACGTGGGGTGTGTACGTGTCGTGTGTACGTGTCGTGTGTACGTGGGGTGTGTACGTGGGGTGTGTACGTGGGGTGTGTACGTGGGGTGTGTACGTGTCGTGTGTACGTGTCGTGTGTACTTGTCGTGTGTACGTGGGGTGTGTACTTGTCGTGTGTACGTGGGGTGTGTACGTGTCGTGTGTACGTGTCGTGTGTACGTGGGGTGTGTACGTGGGGTGTGTACTTGTCGTGTGTACGTGTCGTGTGTACGTGGGGTGTGTACGTGGGGTGTGTACGTGGGGTGTGTACGTGTCGTGTGTACGTGTCGTGTGTACGTGGGGTGTGTACGTGGGGTGTGTACGTGGGGTGTGTACTTGTCGTGTGTACGTGTCGTGTGTACGTGGGGTGTGTACGTGGGGTACGTACGTGGGGTGTGTACGTGGGGTGTGTACTTGTCGTGTGTACGTGTCGTGTGTACGTGTCGTGTGTACGTGGGGTGTGTACGTGGGGTGTGTACGTGGGGTGTGTACTTGTCGTGTGTATGTGGGGTGTGTATGTGTGGTGTGTATGTGGGGTGTGTATGTGGGGTGTGTACTTGTCGTGTGTACGTGTCGTGTGTACGTGTCGTGTGTACGTGGGGTGTGTACTTGTCGTGTGTACGTGGGGTGTGTACGTGGGGTGTGTACGTGTCGTGTGTACGTGTCTGTGAGGTTAAACATGTTCAAAAGTTGGAACCTTAAGACAATGTAGGAGCACCACGTCAGGTCAAATCTTGTCAAAAAGGAAAATTAATTGCGGACCAGTTAATGGATGAGGTGGTAGCTTGACGCAGACGATATTCAGACGACACGCTCTGGGGGTCGGATATACAAACACACTGCGTCATGTCAGTGTATGAGCTTCTTATGGCCCCCAAATCTTTTAAGTTAGTTTGTGTCGTGGTTTTTTTTATCATTAACATGCAAGCTTGGGAAAGTGACTGTAGAATAAAGATAATTCAACCAAAACAATTATTAAATAACAACAATATTTTAAAATGAATTTGAGTAATGGTTGACAGTGGGCCCTTAAATAGTCTGCCCCCCCCCCCCCACCGCTACAGCAGGCCACGAGTTCTTGTGTGAGTGTAGGTAGCTAACAGGTTACAATGTGTAGGCAGATGGACAGCGACATTGTGTAGGTCGATAAAAGGTGATGTCGTGTTACCTGATGAAAGTGTAGGTAGTTACCTGCTGAAAGTGTAGGTAGTTACCTGCTGAAAGTGTAGGTAGTTACCTGCTGAAAGTGTAGGTAGTTACCTGCTGAAAGTGTAGGTAGTTACCTGCTGAAAGTGTAAGTAGTTATCTGATGAAAGTGTAGGTAGTTACCTGCTGAAAGTGTAGGTAGTTACCTGCTGAAAGTGTAGGTAGTTACCTGCTGAAAGTGTAAGTAGTTATCTGATGAAAGTGTAGGTAGTTACCTGCTGAAAGTGTAGGTAGTTACCTGCTGAAAGTGTAGGTAGTTACCTGCTGAAAGTGTAGGTAGTTACCTTCTGAAAGTGTAGGTAGTTACCTGCTGAAAGTGTAGGTAGTTACCTTCTGAAAGTGTAGGTAGTTATCTGATGAAAGTGTAGGTAGTTACCTGATGAAAGTGTAGGTAGTTACCTGCGGTTTACATTGATACCAAGTTGTGGCAAATTTAGATTAAAAAATACCTTTCTCAATCTTACGTCATTCATATATATATATATATATATATATATATATATATATATATATATATATATATATATATATATATGTGTGTGTGTGTGTGTGTATGTGTGTGTAAATAAGGTTTGGGCTCCCACCCCCCTCCCCTGGCTTCGAGATTAGTCTAAAGATAAAACGCTTTGATTGCTGATTGTGGGGATTGGGCGGGGGTTACACATGTCTGGAGGCGGTAGGGTCGAGAAATTTCCATCTGACACCGGGGCCAAGAACAAACGATGGTTGTACGAGAATCTGATCAAACCTGATTCGTACAGCAAGTCTAGATCATTGTAGCGATTAAAGGTGATTCGTACAGCAAGTCTAGATGATTGTAGCGATTAAAGGTTTAGACCCGCTAGTCGCACTCATTTTTTCAATACAATCTTCCTGTTAGCAGCACTTTCCTGTTGGGAAAATCTGATGTTAGGCCAGACTTATGGATATATATATAGACTTATATGGATATATATGGATATATATATAGACTTATATGGATATATATGGATATATATATGGATATATATATATATATATATATATATATATATATATATATATATATATATATATATATATATGGAGATATATATATATATATATATATATATATATATATATATATATATATATATATATATATATATATATATATATATATATGTGTGTGTGTGTGTATATATATATTATATGGATATATATATATATATATATATATATATATATATATATATATATATATATATATATATATATATATATATATATATATATATATAAACGTGTCTGCGCAAATCAAACTCTGCCACCTCGTTTAATGTTTGCCGCATGTACAAACATAATTAATTACACTAACTATGTAATTAATTAAATCAGATATAAAATCAATACTTACCTTGCGCATCAAAACAAACGGTAAATAAAAAGGCTATTGAGTTTCTGCGGGATAACAATAGGCAGGGAGAGAGTTCAAATGAAGATATATTTTATGTATTGAATATAGCCTTACTTGATCTAAAGTAAGATAAACGTCCCACTTTTTTCTTCGACTTAGTGCTGAGATGTCAAGTTGTTGTTATTTATATGTTTGGTTGTTTTTTTTAATATGTTAAAAGCTAAATTAAAACTGAATATTTCCATTCCGTTTAAAGTTCTGGTTTTAAGTTTCGGTAAAAGTTTATTTATATATATATATATATATATATATATACGGATGTAGTGATTGTGGAGTAGAGTGTGAGGGTGCACGACCATACGATACAAAATATCGATATTATATGTAGCCGGATATTTTGTAACCCGTTTGATACAGCAATGGGCATAGAAGGGGTCAACTCGACCTAGCCGTGTTAGCAAGAGACAGTGACAAAAAGCACAAAGGACCGAAACTCCCCTCACCCCTACCCCCATGGCGTCGTGACGATACTAACCACAGCCCGTTTGAGTCCATTTGTTTAGACAGTGCAACAGCTACAATTAAATCTGTTCACGTGATCACGTGATCTGACCTGTCGTGGAAACGAATGAAGATGAGCGCACTTATCCAGCTAATCTTCGAGTCTTTCAACAAACCTTAGACAGGGACAATTAGCTGGGATTAAGAGATGGGATTAAGAGATGGGATTAAGAGATGGGATAACTGTCATTAGGGGACAAGGGACAGCTTGTTTTAGTTTGAACAGTGGATCTCTGGGGGATGGGCTACAATATGGAGAGAGGTGGGGGGGGGGGCTACAATATGGAGGGAGGTGGGGGGGGGCTACAATATGGAGGGAGATGGGAGGGCTACAATATGGAGGTATGGGCGTTAGGTATGGGGCGTCAGATATGTGGCTTCAGGTTAGGATGTTTACAAGAGGCAAGTCAGTTTCTGTTCGTCGTAGAACTACCCTAGGGATAACAAAACTTTCTGTCCGTCGTAAATCCCCCTCGGGCCGTTAGATCTGACCAGATGCAATTTTTTTCTTATATAACCATAAAATTTTTTATGTGAAAAAAGTAAACAAAGACTACGTGATTCGGTCAGTGTACAAGGGAGGTAACTTTTCAAAGTAATTAAATTTTAATCAATTTTATTGTATTTTTTATGCCCTTGAAAATAAATATATATTTTAAAAAAAGTAAATCTAATATATAAAGTATGTGTGTATGTAGCGGACAGCGAATCAGTGACTACAAAGGAATATAGCAATTTAAAAAGGTTTATAGGGTTATTCGTGTCAAATGCTCATCGTCTGAATTCATGATTTAGAAAATTAATATTGAAGGTGTTGTAAAACCATCTTCATTTATCAAACTTAGAGTGATTATTGTCGGCATGTTCATCAAACTAATTTTTTTTTAATGTATCACCATTCACAAAAATTCTAGTTGTGTCTGAAAATTATTTACATTTAGTTCTTTAGCACTTATGACGTCCCTTGATAAATTAGGAAAACACAATTACTTCCCTTTATAAAACCCATTACAAAGAGGGGGCGGGGGTAGCCTACATTGTTTTGGTGTTGGAAAAAAATAGTTACATAATTAGCGTGGATTGATCAAGTACAATGTGGTAGGTATTTTAAATACTCTGTTTTATTTATTTCTTACACTGAACGTATTGTTTACTAATTACTTTTAAAAAATCAAAACAGTTAAGAAGCGCATAATTTAGACTATGGATAAGAAAGGTTACTATAGTCTTTAAGTGTATCAAATCTGGGAGTTCTCCGGCGCCCCGACAGGGTGCTATTTGGCGCCCCGGGCCTTCCCGTGTTCGCTATGGCGCCTACGTTCGTTTAAGTGAATGCATAAGACTATGAATAAGCTACTATAGACATTTACTAAGCTGAAAGAGGCGGTTCCGCCGGCGCCCCGGAAAGTTGCAATTTGGCGCCCAGGGCTAGACTGTGAGCACTTTGCGTTTATGTTTGCGTTTGTGTTTTCTTTGTGTTTGTATTTGTTGTTGGGTTTGTATTTGCGTTTGTGTTTTCGTTTGTGTTTGTATTTGTGTTAGTGAGATATAAACTATTTATGGCACGATTATATCTCGCCCACAATGAGTATATGTATAATTATGTATATGTATATGTGTATGTGTATGTGTATGTGTATGTGTATGTGTATGTGTATGTGTATGTGTACGTGTACGTGTACGTGTACGTGTACGTGTACGTGTACGTGTACGTGTACGTGTATGTGTATGTGTATGTGTATGTGTATGTGTATGTGTATGTGTATGTGTATGTGTATGTGTATGTGTATGTGTATGTGTATGTGTACGTGTACGTGTACGTGTACGTGTACGTGTACGTGTACGTGTACGTGTACGTGTACGTGTACGTGTATGTGTATGTGTATGTGTATGTGTATGTGTATGTGTATGTGTATGTGTATGTGTATGTGTATGTGTATGTGTATGTGTATGTGTATGTGTATGTGTATGTGTATGTGTATGTGTATGTGTATGTGTACGTGTACGTGTACGTGTACGTGTACGTGTACGTGTACGTGTACGTGTACGTGTACGTGTACGTGTACGTGTATGTGTATGTGTATGTGTATGTGTATGTGTATGTGTATGTGTATGTGTATGTGTATGTGTATGTGTATGTGTATGTGTATGTGTATGTGTATGTGTATGTGTATGTGTATGTGTATGTGTATGTGTATGTGTATGTGTATATGTATGTGTATGTGTATGTGTATGTGTATGTGTATGTGTATGAGACGATCCTGGCTACGCCACTGCCTAAACTATATCCATCAACAATACAAAAGCTGTGTTGAGTGAATGTTGCAGGTTAAATAACTCTGCTTGACCTGTAAACCTATGACCTGTAAACCTATAACATGTAAACCTATGACCTGTAAACCTATGACCTGTAAACCAATGACCTGTAAACCTATACTGCCGTGTGTCTACATTTAATAAATCATGCCCCCCCCCACCACACACACACACATACACATATATGCTGTAGGAGGAACACAATGTTTCGCACTTTTTGTTTCGCAATTTTTGTTTCGCACTTTTTGTTTCGCACTTTTTGTTTTCTGTCCCGCTTTGATGTGTCTATTGAGGTGATTAAAGACGGATTAAATCTCTGTCGGAGATTGTTTCAAACACAAAATGTGCTACTGGCAAAACGACATTCCTAAATTATCTCAACAGTTCTTTCAGTAGTACTAGCTCAAAGCAATTTGAGGCGGGTTGCCTGGTTGGATATAATGTGAGTCGGGTTGGATATAATGTGACTCGGGTTGCCGGGTTGGATATAATGTGAGTCGGGTTGGATATAATGTGAGTCGGGTTAAATATAATGTGAGTCGGGTTGCCAGGTTGGATATAATGTGAGTCGGGTTGCCAGGTTGGATATAATGTGAGTCGGGTTGCCGGGTTGGATATAATGTGAGTCGGGTTGGATATAATGTGACTCGGGTTGCCGGGTTGGATATAATGTGAGTCGGGTTGGATATAATGTGAGTCGGGTTAAATATAATGTGAGTCGGGTTGCCAGGTTGGATATAATGTGAGTCGGGTTGCCAGGTTGGATATAATGTGAGTCGGGTTGCCGGGTTGGATATAATGTGAGTCGGGTTGCCAGGTTGGATATAATGTGAGTCGGGTTGCCAGGTTGGATATAATGTGAGTCGGGTTGCCAGGTTGGATATAATGTGAGTCGGGTTGGATATAATGTGAGTCAGGTTGCCAGGTTGGATATAATGTGAGTCGGGTTGGATATAATGTGAGTCGGGTTGCCGGGTTGGATATAATGTGAGTCGGGTTGCCGGGTTGGATATAATGTGAGTCGGGTTGGATATAATGTGAGTCAGGTTGCCAGGTTGGATATAATGTGAGTCGGGTTGGATATAATGTGAGTCGGGTTAAATATAATGTGAGTCGGGTTGCCAGGTTGGATATAATGTGAGTCGGGTTGCCAGGTTGGATATAATGTGAGTCGGGTTGGATATAATGTGAGTCAGGTTGCCAGGTTGGATATAATGTGAGTCAGGTTGCCAGGTTGGATATAATGTGAGTCGGGTTGGATATAATGTGAGTCGGGTTGGATATAATGTGCGTCGGGTTAAATATAATGTGAGTCGGGTTGCCGGGTTGGATATAATGTGAGTCGGGTTGCCAGGTTGGATATAATGTGAGTCGGGTTGCCGGGTTGGATATAATGTGAGTCGGGTTTGATATAATGTGAGTCGGGTTGCCGGGTTGGATATAATGTGAGTCGGGTTAAATATAATGTGAGTCGGGTTGCCGGGTTGGATATAATGTGAGTCGGGTTGCCAGGTTGGATATAATGTGAGTCGGGTTGCCGGGTTGGATATAATGTGAGTCGGGTTTGATATAATGTGAGTCAGGTTGCCAGGTTGGATATAACATGAGTCGGGTTGGATATTATGTGAGTCGCGTTGCCAGGTTGGATATAATGTGAGTCGGGTTGCCATGTTGGATATAATGTGTCGGGTTGCCAGGTTGGATATAATGTGAGTCGGGTTGCCATGTTGGATATAATGTGTCGGGTTGCCAGGTTGGATATAATGTGAGTCGGGTTGGATATAATGTGAGTCGGGTTGCCGGGTTGGATATAATGTGAGTCTGGTTGGATATAATGTGAGTCGGGTTACCAGGTTGGATATAATGTGAGTCGGGTTGGATATAATGTCAAGTTATAAAATCACTTTTTTAACCTACCTAAAGTAACCTTCGAACCTGACGGTTAATGTAACAGGTGAACTCTACTTCACCCGTTCCTGTGATGTTTGCATGTGAAGGGATGGTGCAGTCAGCACTATGCCCAGCTGCATTTATTTGTCCCCGTATCAGGTACCCATACGAGCTGAGTGGACTCAAAGACGTTCGACTGGTACGACCCGGGATTCGAACTTGAGACTTTTGTATAGCTTTACCTTCCGACCACTCCGTCACACACCCAAACTAATAATAAGCCCTGACAAAACCCAAGGGAGCCCATCAAACCTAACCCAACAAAAACCAAAGTCGAAATATAAAATCCTTGCATTCTTTCCCCCTGCTAGAACGAGCTGGGGACAAACCAGACGACGTATAACGAGCTGGGGAAAAACCAGACGACGTATAACGAGCTGGGGACAAACCAGACGACGTATAACGAGCTGGGGACAAACCAGACGACGTATAACGAGCTGGGGACAAACCAGACGACGTATAACGAGCTGGGGACAAACCAGACGACGTATAACGAGCTGAGGACAAACCAGACGACGTATAACGAGCTGGGGACAAACCAGACGACGTATAACGAGCTGGGGACAAACCAGACGACGTATAACGAGCGGGGGACAAACCAGACGACGTATAACGAGCGGGGGACAAAACAGACAACGCCCAGTGCAGACGGCATCCACGCGGTGTCTATTATTAGAAAACTGTGACGTAGTAAAAGGAGGCGTGGCACGACGGACAGCAATCCTTTGTTAGAGTCACTGTGGGAGGGGTGGGGGCTAGAAACAACAACGCCACTTAGTCGGGTAAAGGGGTCTTCTCTTTTTTTTGTGGGGGGGGGGGGGAGAGGGGGGGGGGGCTCTACCTCAGGTGTTTAGGTCCACCAGTGAAGACATTACTTGTTTGTCGCTCCGTTGTTTTTTGTTGCTCTGCTGAAGCGATCACTCTCTCTTGTCTCCCGACATAGCATTGTTGATGTGCGAGGTTTGTGACAGGTCGGCTGTTTCAATTTACACCTGTTTGGGATATACGTGTAGGTGTGGTTTCAATTTACACCTGTTTGGGATATACGTGTAGGTGTGGTTTCAATTTACACCTGTTTGGGATATACGTGTAGGTGTGATTTCAATTTACACCTGTTTGGGATATACGTGTAGGTGTGGTTTCAATTTACACCTGTTTGGATATACGTGTAGGTGTGGTTTCAATTTACACCTGTTTGGGATATACGTGTAGGTGTGGTTTCAATTTACACCTGTTTGGGATATACGTGTAGGTGTGGTTTCAATTTACACCTGTTTGGGATATACGTGTAGGTGTGGTTTCAATTTACACCTGTTTGGGATATACGTGTAGGTGTGATTTCAATTTACACCTGTTTGGGATATACGTGTAGGTGTGGTTTCAATTTACACCTGTTTGGGATATACGTGTAGGTGTGATTTCAATTTACACCTGTTTGGGATATACATGTAGGTGTGATTTCAATTTACACCTGTTTGGGATATACGTGTAGATGTGATTTCAATTTACACCTGTTTGAGATATACGTGTAGGTGTGGTTTCAATTTACATCTATTTATGATATGTATGTAAATTAGGTTATAATTTACATGTTGTAATGATACAGAAATAACAGGTGTGTAGAGGTTTTTGGTTTTGGTTTGAGTCAGATACTTTTAAAATCTACTTTTGGTTTAGGATTAGGATTTTATTTTTAAATAAACGATTAGTGTATGCAATGCGATGACAATTTAATGCTGTACAGTTTAAGATATCCTTGTTACTACACAGTCTTTCAATAGGTTGTACCGCCGGTAGACAATCATCATTTCCTAAAGTCAGTCATTGTTTCCTTAAGTCATCATTTCCTAAAGTGATAAACTCAAATCCACAACCAGTGAAGATTTGTAGCAGTTTTTCAAGGCTTAAAAAACTTCTTCATTAACAAGCGGGACTAGGAGTGGGATGAATTCAAATTGAAATTCGCCAAAAATGTTCGCAATCAAGGCGATCGTGTTTCTCATGTTCGCCACATCCACATGGGCGCTCACTGTGGTAAGTACATGTGTGGGCCCTGTGTGTGTGTGTGTGGGCCCTATCTGTGTGTGTGTTCTGTCTCTGTGTGTGTGTGTGGGCCATGTCTGTGTGGGCGTGCCCTGTGTGTGGGCCCTATCTGTGTAGGCGGGCCATGTCTGTGTGGACGGGCCATGTGTGTGGGCCCTATCTGTGTGTGTGTGGGCCCTATCTGTGTGGACGGGCCATGTGTGTGGGCCCTATCTGTGTGTGTGCCCTGTCTCTGTGTGTGTGTGGGCCATGTCTGTGTGTGTGTGGTTGGGCCATGTCTGTGTGTGTGTGGTTGGGCCATGTCTGTGTGGGCGGGCCCTGTGTGTGGGGGGCTGTATGTGTGGGCCCGCATTGTGTGGTCAGTGTCTCACGTTATTAATGATAAAATTATTTTTACAATTCTTACCCGTAAGTTGAGTTGTTCGATACAGCAAATACCCAATATGGAGTTGTTCGATACAGCAAATGACCCAATATGGAGTTGTTCGATACAGCAAATGACCCACTATGGAGTTGTTCGATACAGCAAATGACCCAATATGGAGTTGTTCGATACAGCAAATGACCCAATATGGAGTTGTTCGATACAGCAAATGACCCAATATGGAGTTGTTCGATACAGCAAATGACCCAATATGGAGTTGTTCGATACAGCAAATTACCCAATATGGAGTTGTTCGATACAGCAAATGACCCAATATGGAGTTGTTCGATACAGCAAATGACCCAATATGGAGTTGTTCGATACAGCAAATGACCCAATATGGAGTTGTTCGATACAGCAAATGACCCAATATGGAGTTGTTCAATACAGCAAATGACCCAATATTGAGTTGTTCGATACAGCAAATGACCCAATATTGAGTCATTCGATACAGCAAATGACCCACTATGTTCTTGTGGCCTGACAGCAGTGACCGGCTGAAGAAAACCAAACAAGGGTTCACTATAAATATCTCAAGAGAGTAACAACACTATCAGGGGAATGAACTTGTAGCAGGTGATAAAATTGCACATCTGTGAGCTGGTTATTGATCTAGTCATAGTTTACACAAACCGTGCAATGGGCAGACAACTTGTCAACCTTCTAAACAATGGCAAAAGTTGTGCGAATCTATGTCCAGTCTAGCTGACGCAAAACTAGCAAACATTTGTCACTACGTCATACTAGGTATACATACAGATACATACAGTGGCGTAGAGAGGTCGGGTGTCACCCATTGCGGCACCTAATGGTGTCGTCCCCCCTCCCCCCATCCCGTAAGAAAAAAAAAAAAAAAAAAAAAAAAAAAAAAAAAAAAAATATATATATATATATATATATATATATATATATATATATATATATATATATATATATATATATATATATATCATATACACTTGTATGTGTATAAGAATGTGTATGTGTATTGCAATCTTTTTTCTACCACCCCATGGATTAACACATACGTTATTACGATTCCCAACAAAGTTTTCCTCAGGCAAATTTTGCAACGTTGAGTTGATGTACCCCCCCCCCCCCCCCAGCGATTGCTTTAAACTATGCTCAGATAATACTAACGATTGTTATCTATAGTAGTTTATAAATACAGCTAGATGTAGCGTGTTTTCTCTATTGTTAGCAGGTTTACGTCGTGTTGTCATTCCCCCCCCCCCCCCACTCTACCCTAGTCAGTATTTGTCAACTTTGCTCTTAAAAGACTATTTAACTCACTCTAATTAATCATTTACTTAAGTGGAGTTATCATTTTTCTGTATAATATTTTGTTATTTTTTGCCTAGGTGTCACCCATCCTAAATGGTGTTTTTTCTGGGATGGTTAACTAGGGTGGTTGACTTAATATCAACAAAAGCTAGTCAAATAATCATAACTTAATAAATGTAAAACATAATGGAACCAATATTTGTTTAAAAAACGTACACAAAAAGCTAAATGAATGAAATCTCAAAATGCAAAGACTTGAAAAGCTGGTTCCAAAAACTTTTGTTACCAGATAGCACATTTTTCAACCAAAATTGAATATTTATTTGTGTAATAAGAGTACAAACTTACTTCCGGATTCATTAAGGCTAGAAATAGTCAAAGAAATTATTGCTAGTAATTTATCAAACACTTTTATTTTTAATTTGGATTATTAGAGTAGTGGTCTTGTGGTGATTGGGGATGTTTATTATTTCATATAAATACAATATTTTATTACACTATGCACCATAGATCACTATTTAGTATTTTTTTTCATGGAAAACAAATGTTCTGACTTTTATAATTTTTACTCTCCCTTGCCATTCCGGTTGACTTCTGGAGGAAGTTGAGGGCACTTTTTGAAAATATTTAAATTGATAAAATAATTCTCAACGGCATTTAAACGGCTTATATCCAATACAAAAATATACAAATCGATGGTTCCAAAACGTCTTTAAGTTTTACAAATGTAACTAATTAAATCGCTTGCCATATTTTTTACAAGATGTTTTCAAAACTTGAGTAGGATTACATTGACATGCCTGTTTGACGTGGTACAAAACACAATTCTTAGACCTCCACTGCAGTTCGGTCATACTATATAGGAATATTGCTCAGTGGCGGATCTAGTAAAAATAAAATCCCCCCCCCCCCCCCCATCGCCAAAAATTGTGAAAAGAAACTTCATTTCTGGCAGGCTGGTCAAAACACGGAGGTTTGAGATGTGCAATTGTTTCCAATGTTTGTTTTATTCTTGTTTTTTGCATTAATAAAAAAATAATTTTGAACAATTTGGGTGACTGTAGAATAAAGATAATTCAACCAAAACAACTTGAGTGATAACTATCAGGGAAAATATCCACACTATCTAGATTTGAAATTAACTTTCTTTAAAGTCGGCTTTGTTTTTCCCGAATCAAGGAAGGCGGAAAGCGTCGAGATTTATCAAAGTTTAAATTTGTTTTCACAACTAAAAAACTTTCGCTAAATTCCGCGTACTATAAAGTAAAATTCCTGTTGTACGTCTGCTATATTTAGAGAAAGGTTGATCCACCCCCCCCCCCCCCTTCTGACATGAACACGCCCATTCATCACTTCTTGAGATAAGTGTAAAGCTGTTTTTAAATTAAAATATTTAAAAACCGGTTTGAGCCCTTACACAGAAGAACAAGTTGACAGAACATGTACCTGTGTTTTACCTGCCTACCTACAGGGGCTGTCGCATCGTTACCATGGTTACCATGTGACACTTTCAAAGGCTGGTGTTATTTCCACACAGTGTATCGGTAGTCACGTGGTAGATTCGCCTTTTCTGTGTTGCCACAAACGTTGATAGCTCGTCGGTTGTTTGCTAAGTGACACACACACACACACACACAGACACACAGACACAGACACACAGACACACAGACACACAGACACACAGACACAGACACAGACACACAGACACACAGACACACAGACACACAGACACACAGAAAGGCACACGCACAGATAGACAGACAGGCACACAGACATATACAATCGCATAGCCAAGAACACAAACATATAGACATACGCAGAAAGTCACACATACAGATACACACATAGACAAACAGACATAAAAGATCCCCCTATCTCCCACATACCATCTAGTCCAAACATCCACCCCACACATTGACTCGCACATACAACTTCATAGTTCAAATAATATTCAATGTTTTTAGCAAAGCACACAGGAAAATTATCGTCTATTCATCTTTTCGCTTGAACGCAAGACACTTTTTTGTTACTTTCTCGTATAAGAAGTATACAGGAAGTATTGTAATCGTGCCAAAAGTATTGTAATCGTGCCAAAAGTATTGTAATCGTGCCAAAAGTATTGTAATCATGCCAAAAGTATTGTAATCGTGCCAAAAGTATTGTAATCGTGCCAAAAGTATTGTAATCATGCCAAAAGTATTGTAATCGTGCCAAAAGTATTGTAATCGTGCCAAAATTCGAATTGAAGATTTTCACAAATCTAGACGTTTTAAACCTCCCCGAGTGAGAGAAACTTAATTTTGCAACCTTGTCTGTATGTCTCTCTCTCTGTCTCTCTGTCTCTCTCTCTCTCTCTCTTTCTCTCTCTCTCTCCCTATATATATATATATATATATATATGTGTGTGTGTGTGTGTGTGTGTGTAATGCCAGTGAACACGATAACTTAAGTACTGTTACAGCTAGGTTGATGAAATTTCATATATAAGTGTTATATCAAATTTGTAGTTCTGTACCTAACTCTTTATATCTATTGACCTACTTTATCTATTTATCTTTATATCTATTGACCTACTTTATCTATTTATCTTTATATCGATTGACCTACTTTATCTATTTATCTTTATATCTATTGACCTACTTTATCTATTTATCTTTATATCTATTGACCTACTTTATCTATTTATCTTTATATCTATTGACCTACTTTATCTATTTATCTTTATATCTATTGACCTACTTTATCTATTTATCTTTATATCTATTGACCTATTTTATCTATTTATATATATATATCTATTGACCTACTTTATCTGTTTATCTATATATCTATTGACCTACTTTATCTATTTATCTATATATCTATTGACCTACTTTATCTAATTATCTTTATATCTATTGACCTAATTTATCTATTTATCTTTATATCTATTGACCTACTTTATCTATTTATCTTTATATCTATTGACCTACTTTATCTATTTAGCTTTATATCTATTGACCTAATTTATCTATTTATCTTTATATCTATTGACCTACTTTATCTATTTATCTTTATATCTATTGACCTACTTTATCTATTTATCTTTATTACTATTGACCTACTTTATCTATTTATCTTTATTACTATTGACCTACTTTATCTATTTATATTCTGTTTTGACAGCGGGAGGTCAAGCTGGACTGTCAGCCAGGTGAGTGACCTAGTTTTGTAGTACCGTCATTGGTGTTAGAATACATGTCACTGGTGACGTTTCAACATTTTTCGTTTCTTCTGTCTCATCATCGTCTTATGACGTCATGATACTTTCTTTTTTTTTCGATGTCACCTTGACTTTTATTCCATGTCAACTTGACATTTATTTCATGTCATTTTCCAACAGGATGGACCAAGATTGGTCAAAAGTGTTACAAGCTATTTATAGACGCGTCATCGTGGACTTCTGCTGACAGCTTCTGTAAAAGGTGAGCTGTCACAGTCGTAGTACAGTGTTGTACCACACGGTACAGTGTTGTACAACACGGCACAATGTTGTACCAGACACGGTACAGTGTTGTACCACGGCACAGTGTTGTACCACACGGCACAGTGTTGTACCAGAAACAATCAAAGTTTACATCTGTTTCAGCTATGGCGGCCATCTTGCTGCCCCATTTGACTACTGGGAAAACGAGGAGATCGGGGCGTTTGTTACCAGCAACATTAGCACCGAGTTTTGGCTGGGTAAGTTATGTCCCCTGGGATCTATTGGCTTGGTAAGTTATGACCCCTGTGAGTTTTAGCTGGGTAAGTTATGTCCCCTGTGAGTTTTAGCTGGGTAAGTTATGTCCCCTGGGATCTATTGGCTTGGTAAGTTATGACCCCTGTGAGTTTTAGCTGGGTAAGTTATGTCCCCTGTGAGTTTTAGCTGGGTAAGTTATGTCCCCTGGGATCTATTGGCTTGGTAAGTTATGACCCCTGTGAGTTTTAGCTGGGTAAGTTATGTCCCCTGTGAGTTTTAGCTGGGTAAGTTATGTCCCCTGACCCCAGGGACTTTTGGCTGGGTAAGTTATGATTTACAATACAAGTAGAATGCTTGAGTACACGAGTCATATATCAGCTGCCTGAGTTACACAACAAGCAAAAACGTGTGTGGACGAGGTCGGTTGCTGATCAGCAAATGTTGTCATCTGTTCACCAACAATTTTAAAAGTTGGACAGGTTTTGACTTGATGGAACAAATAGTTCACTGTGCACTCCATGGGACATTTAAAAATACTGGCTTGAAATCATATTACAATAGTTTGAACCTTTTAAAAATATCCGTAGTAAATATTGTTTTAATTTTTAATCAGCGATCTTTGTTCTGGGTTTTTGTTGATTTTCTGCTTTATGTGTAAATAGTTTAGTATATGATACATAATTATGCGTGTTTTATGTTCCCATTTTAGGCTTGTACGGTAAGTGTACTAACCTAGTCAGCGTATAAGGTTATGTGGCGGTAAGTAGCTTACAACCGGTCCCGATCTACCAACAACACAATATCCCTAACTTAAGAATCCTCTTATATTTATGGTGCTCTTATCGGAGGTCAATATCTTTCGTGTTTAGCAAGGGATGTTATTTGTGTCAGTGATTTTGGGTGTAAACTGTAAAGAGTTATCTTTTCTTACTTATTCATAAACAATTTACCACCTAATGTTACCTCCCTTAACAAACAAGTTTTGTTAGGCCTTACAATTTTTAAAGCTGTATATTAAGGCGTGTTAGTTGCCTCCCTTTTATTGCCGGGCCGACTATT
Organism: Physella acuta; assembly: GCF_028476545.2. Lineage (NCBI taxonomy): Eukaryota > Metazoa > Mollusca > Gastropoda > Physidae > Physella > Physella acuta. The sequence continues at coordinate 228,010 of NW_026731807.1, forward strand.
AAATTTTTTTTTTCTAAATTGGCGCTACATAGTTTAAATATTTTCTAATTTATTGTTCGCAATATTGGGATCTGTAGCAGTATATGGCCGGGGGTTGGGGGGGGGGGGTGACCTGTAGCTGTTATATGACCAGGGGGGGTGGGTGACCTGTAGCTGTTATATGACCAGGGGGTGGGTGACCTGTAGCTGTTAAATGACCAGGGGGTGGGTGACCTGTTGCAGTTATATGACCAGGGGGGTTGGTGACCTGTAGCTGTTATATGACCAGGGGGTGACCTGTAGCAGTTATATGACCAGGGGGTGGGTGACCTGTAGCAGTTATATGACCAGGGGGTGACCTGTAGCTGTTATATGACCAGGGGGTGGGTGACCTGTAGCAGTTATATGACCAGGGGTGGGTGACCTGTAGCAGTTATATGACCAGGGGGTGGGTGACCTGTAGCACTTATATGACCAGGGGGTGACCTGTAGCAGTTATATGACCAGGGGGGGGGGTGACCTGTAGCAGTTATATGACCTGGGGGGTGGGTGACCTGTAGCAGTTATATGACCGGGGGGGGTGACCTGTAGCAGTTATATGACCAGGGGGGGGGGGGGGGTGACCTGTAGCAGTTATATGACCAGGGGGTGACCTGTAGCAGTTATATGACCAGGGGGGTGGTGACCTGTAGCAGTTATATGACCAGGGGGGGGGGTGACCTGTAGCAGTTATATGACCAGGGGGTGACCTGTAGCAGTTATATGACCAGGGGGTGACCTGTAGCAGTTATATGACCAAGGGGTGACCTGTAGCAGTTATATGACCAGGGGGTGGGCGACCTGTAGCAGTTATATGACCAGGGGGTGGGTGACCTGTAGCAGTTATATGACCAGGGGGTGACCTGTAGCAGTTATATGACCAGGGGGGTGGGTGACCTGTAGCAGTTATATGACCAGGGGGGGTGGGTGACCTGTAGCAGTTATATGACCAGGGGGGTGGGTGGCCTGTAGCAGTTATATGACCAGGGGGTGGGTGACCTGTAGCAGTTATATGACCAGGGGGGTGACCTGTAGCAGTTATATGACCGGGGGGTGGGTGACCTGTAGCAGTTATATGACCAGGGGGGGTGACCTGTAGCAGTTATATGACCAGGGGGGGGGGGGCTGGGTGACCTGTAGCAGTTATATGACCAGGGGGTTTGTGACCTGTAGCAGTTATATGACCAGGGGTTGGGTGACCTGTAGCAGTTATATGACCGGGGGGGGTGGGTGGCCTGTAGCAGTTATATGACCAGGGGGGGTGGGTGACCTGTAGCAATTATATGACCAGGTGGGTGGGTGACCTGTAGCAGTTATATGACCAGGGGGGGTGGGTGACCTGTAGCTGTTATATGACCAGGTGGGTGGGTGACCTGTAGCAGTTATATGACCAGGGGGTGACCTGTAGCAGTTATATGTCCAGGGGGGTGGGTGACTTGTAGCTGTTATATGACCAGGGGGTGACCTGTAGCAGTTATATGACCAGGGGGGTGGGTGACCTGTAGCAGTTATATGACCAGGGGGGTGGGTGACCTGTAGCAGTTATATGACCAGGGGGGGTGGGTGACCTGTAGCTGTTATATGACCAGGTGGGTGGGTGACCTGTAGCAGTTATATGACCAGGGGGTGACCTGTAGCAGTTATATGACCAGGGGGGTGGGTGACCTGTAGCTGTTATATGATCAGGGGGTGACCTGTAGCAGTTATATGACCAGGGGGGTGGGTGACCTGTAGCAGTTATATGACCTGGGGGGTGGGTGACCTGTAGCAGTTATATGACCAGGGTGGTGGGTGACCTGTAGCAGTTATATGACCTGGGGGGGGGGGTAACCTGTAGCAGTTATATGACCAGGGGGTGGGTGACCTGTAGCAGTTATATGACCAGGGGGGGGGGGTTGACCTGTAGCAGTTATATGACCAGGGGGTGGGTGGCCTGTAGCAGTTATATGACCAGGGGGTGGGTGACCTGTAGCAGTTATATGACCAGGGGGTGACCTGTAGCAGTTATATGACCAGGGGGGTGACCTGTAGCAGTTATATGACCAGGGGGGTGGGTGACCTGTAGCAGTTATATGACCAGGGGGTGACCTGTAGCAGTTATATGACCAGGGGGGTGACCTGTAGCAGTTATATGACCAGGGGGGTGGGTGACCTGTAGCTGTTATATGACAAGGGGGTGGGTGACCTGTAGCTGTTATATGACCAGGGGGTGACCTGTAGCAGTTATATGACCAGGGGGGTGGGTGACCTGTAGCAGTTATATGACCAGGGGGTGGGTGACCTGTAGCAGTTATATGACCAGGGGGGTGGGTGACCTGTAGCAGTTATATGACCAGGGGGGTGGGTGACCTGTAGCAGTTATATGACCAGGGGGGTGACCTGTAGCAGTTATATGACAAGGGGGTGACCTGTAGCTGTTATATGACCAGGGGGGTGACCTGTAGCAGTTATATGACCAGGGGGGGTAACCTGTAGCAGTTATATGACCAGGGGGTGACCTGTAGCTGTTATATGACCAGGGGGTGGGTGACCTGTAGCAGTTATATGACCAGGGGGTGGGTGACCTGTAGCAGTTATATGACCAGGGGGAGGGGGTGGGTGACCTGTAGCAGTTATATAACCAGGGGGTGGGTGACCTGTAGCAGTTATATGACCAGGGGGTGGGTGACCTGTAGCTGTTATATGACCAGGTGGGTGACCTGTAGCAGTTATATGACCAGGGGGTGGGTGACCTGTAGCAGTTATATGACCAGGGGGTGGGTGGCCTGTAGCAGTTATATGACCAGGGGGTGACCTGTAGCAGTTATATGACCAGGGGGTGGGTGACCTGTAGCAGTTATATGACCAGGGGGTGACCTGTAGCAGTTATATGACCAGGGGGGGTGGGTGACCTGTAGCAGTTATATGACCAGGGGGGTGGGTGACCTGTAGCAGTTATATGACCGGGGGGGGGTAACCTGTAGCAGTTATATGACCGGGGGGTGGGTGACCTGTAGCAGTTATATGACCAGGGGGGTGGGTGACCTGTAGCAGTTATATGACCAGGGGGGTGGGTGACCTGTAGCAGTTATATGACCAGGGGGTGACCTGTAGCAGTTATATGACCAGGGGGGTGGGTGACCTGTAGCAGTTATATGACCAGGGGGGTGGGTGACCTGTAGCAGTTATATGACCAGGGGGTGACCTGTAGCAGTTATATGACCAGGGGGGTGGGTGACCTGTAGCAGTTATATGACCAGGGGGGTGGGTGACCTGTAGCTGTTATATGACCAGGGGGTGGGTGACCTGTAGCAGTTATATGACCAGGGGGGTGGGTGACCTGTAGCAGTTATATGACCAGGGGGTGACCTGTAGCAGTTATATGACCAGGGGGGTGGGTGACCTGTAGCAGTTATATGACCAGGGGGGTGGGTGACCTGTAGCAGTTATATGACCAGGGGGTGACCTGTAGCAGTTATATGACCAGGGGGGTGGGTGACCTGTAGCAGTTATATGCCCAGGGGGGTGGGTGACCTGTAGCTGTTATATGACCAGGGGGTGGGTGGCCTGTAGCAGTTATATGACCGGGGGGTGGGTGACCTGTAGCAGTTATATGACCAGGGGGGGGAGGTAACGTGTAGCAGTTATATGACCAGGGGGGGTGGGTGACCTGTAGCAGTTATATGACCAGGGGGGGGGGGGTTGACCTGTAGCAGTTATATGACCAGGGGGTGACCTGTAGCAGTTATATGACCAGGGGGTGACCAGTAGCAGTTATATGACCAGGGGGGTGACCTGTAGCAGTTATATGACCAGGGGAGGGGTGGGTGACCTGTAGCTGTTATATGACTGGGGGGTGGGTGACCTGTAGCAGTTATATGACCAGGTGGGTGGGTGACCTGTAGCAGTTATATGACTGGGGGTGGGTGACCTGTAGCAGTTATATGACCAGGGGGGTGGGTGACCTGTAGCAGTTATATGACCAGGGGGGGGGGTGGGTGACCTGTAGCAGTTATATGACCAGGGGGGGGGGGTGGGTGACCTGTAGCTGTTATATGACTGGGGGGTGGGTGACCTGTAGCAGTTATATGACCAGGGGGGGGGTGGGTGACCTGTAGCAGTTATATGACCAGGGGGGTGGGTGACCTGTAGCAGTTATACGACCAGGGGGTGGGTGACCTGTAGCAGTTATATGACCAGGGGGTGACCTGTAGCAGTTATATGACCAGGGGGTGGGTGACCTGTAGCAGTTATATGACCAGGGGGGTGGGTGACCTGTAGCAGTTATATGACCAGGGGGGTGGGTGACCTGTAGCAGTTATATGACTGGGGGTGGGTGACCTGTAGCAGTTATATGACCAGGGGGGTGGGTGACCTGTAGCAATTATATGACCAGGGGGTGGGTGACCTGTAGCAGTTATATGACCAGGGGGGTGGGTGACCTGTAGCAGTTATATGACTGGGGGTGGGTGACCTGTAGCAGTTATATGACCAGGGGGTTGGTGGCCTGTAGCAGTTATATGACCAGGGGGGTGGGTGACCTGTAGCAGTTATATGACCAGGGGGGGGGTGGGTGACCTGTAGCAGTTATATGACCAGGGGGGTGGGTGACCTGTAGCAGTTATATGACCAGGGGGGTGGGTGACCTGTAGCTGTTATATGACTGGGGGTGGGTGACCTGTAGCAGTTATATGACCAGGGGGGTGGGTGACCTGTAGCAGTTATATGACCAGGGGGGGGGTGGGTGACCTGTAGCAGTTATATGACCAGGGGGGTGGGTGACCTGTAGCTGTTATATGACCAGGTAGGTGGGTGACCTGTAGCAGTTATATGACCAGGGGGTGACCTGTAGCAGTTATATGACCAGGGGGTGGGTGACCTGTAGCTGTTATATGACCAGGGGGGTGGGTGACCTGTAGCAGTTATATGACTGGGGGTGGGTGACCTGTAGCAGTTATATGACCAGGGGGTTGGTGGCCTGTAGCAGTTATATGACCAGGGGGGTGGGTGACCTGTAGCAGTTATATGACCAGGGGGGGGGTGGGTGACCTGTAGCAGTTATATGACCAGGGGGGTGGGTGACCTGTAGCAGTTATATGACCAGGGGGTGGGTGACCTGTAGCAGTTATATGACCAGGGGGGTGGGTGACCTGTAGCAGTTATATGACCAGGGGGGGGGGGGTGACCTGTAGCAGTTATATGACCAGGGGGGGGGTGGGTGACCTGTAGCAGTTATATGACTGGGGGTGGGTGACCTGTAGCAATTATATGACCAGGGGGTGGGTGACCTGTAGCAGTTATATGACCAGGGGGGTGGGTGACCTGTAGCAGTTATATGACCAGGGGGGTGGGTGACCTGTAGCAGTTATATGACCAGGGGGGGGGGGTGGGTGACCTGTAGCAGTTATATGACTGGGGGTGGGTGACCTGTAGCAATTATATGACCAGGGGGTGGGTGACCTGTAGCAGTTATATGACCAGGGGGGTGGGTGACCTGTAGCAGTTATATGACCAGGGGGGTGGGTGACCTGTAGCAGTTATATGACTGGGGGTGGGTGACCTGTAGCAGTTATATGACCAGGGGGGTGGGTGACCTGTAGCTGTTATATGACCAGGGGGTGGGTGACCTGTAGCAGTTATATGACCAGGGGGGTGGGTGACCTGTAGCTGTTATATGACCAGGGGGTGGGTGACCTGTAGCAGTTATATGACTGGGGGTGGGTGACCTGTAGCTGTTATATGACCAGGGGGTGACCTGTAACTGTTATATGACCAGGGGGGTGGGGTGACCTGTAGCAGTTATATGACCAGGGGGTGACCTGTAGCAGTTATATGACCAGGGGGGTGGGTGACCTGTAGCTGTTATATGACCAGGGGGTGGGTGACCTGTAGCAGTTATATGACCAGGGGGGTGGGTGACCTGTAGCAGTTATATGACCAGGGGGGTGGGTGACCTGTAGCAGTTATATGACCAGGGGGGTGGGTGACCTGTAGCAGTTATATGACCAGGGGGGGGTGACCTGTAGCAGTTATATGACCAGGGGGTGACCTGTAGCAGTTATATGACCAGGGGGGGGGTAACCTGTAGCAGTTATATGACCAGGGGGTGACCAGTAGCAGTTATATGACAAGGGGGTGACCTGTAGCAGTTATATGACCAGGGGGGGGGGTTGACCTGTAGCAGTTATATGACCAGGGGGTGACCTGTATCAGTTATATGACCAGGGGGTGACCTGTAGCAGTTATATGACAAGGGGGGGGGGTGACCTGTAGCAGTTATATGACCAGGGGGGGGGATGGGTGACCTGTAGCAGTTATATAACCAGGGGGTGGGTGACCTGTAGCAGTTATATGACCAGGGGGTGGGTGACCTGTAGCAGTTATATGACCAGGGGGGGGATGACCTGTAGCAGTTATATGACCAGGGGGTGACCTGTAGCTGTTATATGACCAGGGGGGTGGGTGACCTGTAGCAGTTATATGACCAGGGGGGGGGGGGTGACCTGTAGCAGTTATATGACTAGGGGGGTGGGTGACCTATAGCAGTTATATGACCAGGGGGGGGGGGGTGGGTGACCTGTAGCTGTTATATGACTGGGGGGTGGGTGACCTGTAGCAGTTATATGACCAGGGGGGTGAACTATAGCAGTTATATGACCAGGTGGGTGGGTGACCTGTAGCAGTTATATGACCAGGGGGGTGGGCGACCTGTAGCAGTTATATGACCAGGGGGTGACCTGTAGCAGTTGTATGTCTGGGAGTGGGTGACCTGTAGCAGTTATATGACCAGGGGGGACCTGTAGCTGTTATATGACCAGGGGGGTGGGTGACCTGTAGCAGTTATATGACCAGGGGGTGACCTGTAGCAGTTATATGACCAGGGGGGGGGGGGGGTAACCTGTAGCTGTTATATGACCAGGGGGTGGGTGACCTGTAGCTGTTATATGACCAGGGGGTGGGTGACCTGTAGCAGTTATATGACCAGGGGGTGGGTGACCCGTAGCAGTTATATGACCAGGGGGTGGGTGACCTGTAGCAGTTATATGACCAGGGATGGGTGACCTGTAGCAGTTATATGACCAGGGGGTGACCTGTAGCAGTTATATGACCAGGGTGGTGGGTGACCTGTAGCAGTTATATGACCAGGGGGGGGGGTAACCTGTAGCTGTTATATGACCAGGGGGTGGGTGACCTGTAGCAGTTATATGACCAGGGGGTGGGTGACCTGTAGCAGTTATATGACCAGGGATGGGTGACCTGTAGCAGATATATGACCAGGGGGTGACCTGTAGCAGTTATATGACCAGGGGGGTGGGTGATCTGTAGCAGTTATATGACCAGGGGGGGGGGTAACCTGTAGCTGTTATATGACCAGGGGGTGGGTGGCCTGTAGCAGTTATATGACCGGGGGGTGAGTGACCTGTAGTAGTTATACGACCAGGGGGGGGGGGGGTGGCCTGTAGCAGTTATATGACCAGGGGGGTGACCTGTAGCAGTTATATGACCAGGTGGGTGGGTGACCTGTAGCTGTTATATGACCAGGGGGGTGACCTGTAGCAGTTATATGACCAGGGGGGTTGGTGACCTGTAGCTGTTATATGACTAGGGGGTGACCTGTAGCAGTTATATGACCAGGGGGGTGACCTGTAGCAGTTATATGACAGGGGGTGACCTGTAGCAGTTATATAACCAGGGGGTGGGTGACCTGTAGCTGTTATATGACCAGGGGGTGACCTGTAGCAGTTATATGACCAGGGGGGTGACCTGTAGCAGTTATATGACCAGGGGGGTGGGTGACCTGTAGCAGTTATATAAACAGGGGGGTGGGTGACCTGTAGCTGTTATATGACCAGGGGGTGGGTGACCTGTAGCTGTTATATGACCTGGGGGTGGGTGACCTGTAGCAGTTATATGACCAGGGGGTGGGTGACCTGTAGCAGTTATATGACCAGGGGGGGGGGGTGGCCTGTAGCTGTTATATGACCAGGGGGTGACCTGTAGCAGTTATATGACAAGGGGGGTGACCTGTAGCAGTTATATGACAGGGGGGTGGGTGACCTGTAGCAGTTATATGACCAGGGGGGTGACCTGTAGCAGTTATATGACCAGGTGGGTGGGTGACCTGTAGCTGTTATATGACCAGGGGGTGACCTGTAGCAGTTATATGACCAGGGGGGTTGGTGACCTGTAGCTGTTATATGACTAGGGGGTGACCTGTAGCAGTTATATGACCAGGGGGGTGACCTGTAGCAGTTATATGACAGGGGGTGACCTGTAGCAGTTATATAACCAGGGGGGTGGGTGACCTGTAGCTGTTATATGACCAGGGGGTGACCTGTAGCAGTTATATGACCAGGGGGGTGACCTGTAGCAGTTATATGACAGGGGGGTGGGTGACCTGTTACAGTTATATAACTAGGGGGGTGGGTGACCTGTAGCTGTTATATGACCAGGGGGTGGGTGACCTGTAGCTGTTATATGACCTGGGGGTGGGTGACCTGTAGCAGTTATATGACCAGGGGTGGGTGACCTGTAGCTGTTATATGACCAGGGGGTGACCTGTAGCAGTTATATGACAAGGGGGGTGACCTGTAGCAGTTATATGACAGGGGGGTGGGTGACCTGTAGCAGTTATATAACCAGGAGGTGACCTGTAGCAGTTATCCGACCAGGGGGGGGGGAGGGGGGGTGACCTGTAGCAGTTATATGACCAGGGGGTGGGTGACCTGTAGCTGTTATATGACCTGGGGGTGGGTGACATGTAGCTGATATATGTCCAGGGGGTTGGTGGCCTGTAGCTGTTATATGACCAGGGGGTGGGTGACCTGTAGCTGTTATATGACCAGGGGGTGGGTGACCTGTAGCTGTTATATGACCAGGGGGTGGGTGACCTGTAGCTGTTATATGACCAGGAGGTGGGTGACCTGTAGCTGTTATATGACCAGGGGTGGGTGACCTGTAGCTGTTATATGACCAGGGGGTGGGTGACCTGTAGCTGTTATATGACCTGGGGGTGGGTGACCTGTAGCTGTTATATGACCAGGGGGTTGGTGGCCTGTAGCTGTTATATGACCAGGGGGGTGGGTGACCTGTAGCTGTTATATGACCAAGGGGTGGGTGACCTGTAGCTGTTATATGACCAGGGGGTGGGTGACCTGTAGCAGTTATATGACCAGGGGGTGGGTGACCTGTAGCAGTTATATGACCAGGGGGGTGACCTGTAGCAGTTATATGACCAGGGGGTGGGTGACCTGTAGCTGTTATATGACCAGGGGGTGACCTGTAGCAGTTATATGACCAGGGGGGTGGGTGACCTGTAGCAGTTATATGACCAGGGGGTTTGTGATTTGTAGCAGTTATATGACCAGGGGGGTGGGTGACCTGTAGCAGTTATATGACCAGGGGGTGGGTGACCTGTAGCAGTTTTATGACCAGGGGGTGACCTGTAGCAGTTATATGACCAGGGGGTGACCTGTAGCAGTTATATGACTGGGGGTGGGTGACCTGTAGCTGTTATATGACTAGGGGTTACCTGTAGCAGTTATATGACCAGGGGGGTGACCTGTAGCAGTTATATGACAGGGGGTGACCTGTAGCAGTTATATAACCAGGGGGGTGGGTGACCTGTAGCAGTTATATAACCAGGGGGATGGGTGACCTGTAGCTGTTATATGACCAGGGGGTGGGTGACCTGTAGCTGTTATATGACCTGGGGGTGGGTGACCTGTAGCAGTTATATGACCAGGGGGTGGGTGACCTGTAGCAGTTATATGACCAGGGGGGTGTGTGACCTGTAGCTGTTATATGACCAGGGGGTGACCTGTAGCAGTTATATGACAAGGGGGGTGACCTGTAGCAGTTATATGACAGGGGGGTGGGTGACCTGTAGCAGTTATATAACCAGGGGGTGACCTGTAGCAGTTATACGACCAGGGGGGGGGAAGGGGGGTGACCTGTAGCAGTTATATGACCAGGGGGTGGGTGATCTGTAGCTGTTATATGACCTGGGGGTGGGTGACCTGTAGCTGATATATGTCCAGGGGGTTGGTGGCCTGTAGCTGTTATATGACCAGGGGGTGGGTGACCTGTAGCTGTTATATGACCAGGGGGTGGGTGACCTGTAGCTGTTATATGACCAGGGGGTGGGTGACCTGTAGCTGATATATGACCAGGAGGTGGGTGACCTGTAGCTGTTATATGACCAGGGGGTGGGTGACCTGTAGCTGTTATATGACCAGGGGGTGGGTGACCTGTAGCTGTTATATGACCTGGGGGTGGGTGACCTGTAGCTGTTATATGACCAGGGGGTTGGTGGCCTGTAGCTGTTATGTGACCAGGGGGGTGGGTGACCTGTAGCTGTTATATGACCAAGGGGTGGGTGACCTGTAGCTGTTATATGACCAGGGGGTGGGTGACCTGTAGCAGTTATATGACCAGGGGGTGGGTGACGTGTAGCAGTTATATGACCAGGGGTGTGACCTGTAGCAGTTATATGACCAGGGGGTGGGTGACCTGTAGCTGTTATATGACCAGGGGGTGACCTGTAGCAGTTATATGACCAGGGGGGTGGGTGACCTGTAGCAGTTATATGACCAGGGGGTTTGTGATTTGTAGCAGTTATATGACCAGGGGGGTGGGTGACCTGTAGCAGTTTTATGACCAGGGGGTGGGTGACCTGTAGCAGTTATATGACCAGGGGGTGACCTGTAGCAGTTATATGACCAGGGAGTGGGTGACCTGTAGCAGTTTTATGACCAGGGGGTGACCTGTAGCAGTTATATGACCGGGGGGTGGGTGGCCTGTAGCAGTTATATGACCAGGGGGGGTGACCTGTAGCAGTTATATGACCAGGGGGGGGGGGGGGTAACCTGTAGCAGTTATATGACCAGGGGGTGACCTGTAGCAGTTATATGACAAGGGGGTGACCTGTAGCAGTTATATGACCAGGGGGGGGGGTTGACCTGTAGCAGTTATATGACCAGGGGGTGACCTGTAGCAGTTATATGACCAGGGGGTGACCTGTAGCAGTTATATGACAAGGGGGGGGGGGGGGTTACCTGTAGCAGTTATATGACCAGGGGGGGGTGACCTATAGCAGTTATATGACCAGGGGGGGGGTGACCTGTAGCAGTTATATGACCAGGGGGGTGGGTGACCTGTAGCAGTTATATGACCAGGGGGGGGCGACCTGTAGCAGTTATATGACCAGGGGGGGGGGGTGGGTGACCTGTAGCTGTTATATGACTGGGGGGTGGGTGACCTGTAGCAGTTATATGACCAGGGGGGGGGTAACCTGTAGCAGTTATATGACCAGGGGGGTGGGTGACCTGTAGCAGTTATACGACCAGGGGGTGGGTGACCTGTAGCTGTTATATGACCAGGGGGTGGGTGACCTGTAGCAGTTATATGACCGGGGGGTGGGTGACCTGTAGCAGTTATATGACCAGGGGGGGGGGGGGTAACGTGTAGCAGTTATATGACCAGGGGGTGTGGGTGACCTGTTGCAGTTATATGACCAGGGGGGGGGTTGACCTGTAGCAGTTATATGACCAGGGGGTGACCTGTAGCAGTTATATGACCAGGGGGTGACCAGTAGCAGTTATATGACCAGGGGGGTGACCTGTAGCAGTTATATGACCAGGGGGGGTGGGTGACCTGTAGCTGTTATATGACTGGGGGGTGGGTGACCTGTAGCAGTTATATGACCAGGGGGGGTGGGTGACTTGTAGCAGTTATATGACTGGGGGTGGGTGACCTGTAGCAGTTATATGACCAGGGGGGGTGGGTGACCTGTAGCAGTTATATGACCAGGGGGGGGGGAATGGGTGACCTGTAGCTGTTATATGACTGGGGGGGTGGGTAACCTGTAGCAGTTATATGACCAGAGGGGGGGGATGACCTGTAGCAGTTATATGACCAGGGGGTGACCTGTAGCAGTTATATGACTGGGGGTGGGTGACCTGTAGCAGTTATATGACCAGGGGGTGGGTGACCTGTAGCAGTTATATGACCAGTGGGGGGGGGGGTAACCTGTAGCAGTTATATAACCGGGGGGTGGGTGACCTGTAGCAGTTATATGACCAGGGGGGGGTAATCTGTAGCAGTTATATGACCAGGGGGTGACCTGTAGCAGTTATATGACAAGGGGGTGACCTGTAGCAGTTATATGACCAGGGGGGGGGGTTGACCTGTAGCAGTTATATGACCAGGGGGTGACCTGTAGCAGTTATATGACCAGGGGGTGACCTGTAGCAGTTATATGACAAGGGGGGGGGGGTGACCTGTAGCAGTTATATGACCAGGGGGGGGGTGGGTGACCTGTAGCAGTTATATGACCAGGGGGGGTGACCTGTAGCAGTTATATGACCAGGGGGGTGGGTGACCTGTAGCAGTTATATGACCAGGGGGGGTGGTGACCTGTAGCAGTTATATGACTAGGGGGGTGGGTGACCTGTAGCAGTTATATGACCAGGGGGGTGACCTGTAGCTGTTATATGACTGGGGGATGGGTGACCTGTAGCAGTTATATGACCAGGGGGGGTGACCTGTAGCAGTTATATGACCAGGTGGGTGGGTGACCTGTAGCAGTTATATGACCAGGGGGGTGGGCGACCTGTAGCAGTTATATGACCAGGGGGTGACCTGTAGCTGTTATATGACTGGGGGGTGGGTGACCTGTAGCAGTTATATGACCAGGGAGGGTGACCTGTAGCAGTTATATGACCAGGTGGGTGGGTGACCTGTAGCAGTTATATGACCAGGGGGTGGGTGACCTGTAGCAGTTATATGACCAGGGGGTGGGTGACCTGTAGCTGTTATATGACCAGGGGGTGGGTGACCTGTAGCAGTTATATGACCAGGGGGTGGGTGACCCGTAGCAGTTATATGACCAGGGGGTGGGTGACCTGTAGCAGTTATATGACCAGGGATGGGTGACCTGTAGCAGTTATATGACCAGGGGGTGACCTGTAGCATTTATATGACCAGGGGGGTGGGTGACCTGTAGCAGTTATATGACCAGGTGGGTGGTTGACCTGTAGCTGTTATATGACCAGGGGGTGACCTGTAGCAGTTATATGACCAGGGGGGTGGGTGACCTGTAGCTGTTATATGACTAGGGGGTGACCTGTAGCAGTTATATGACCAGGGGGTGACCTGTAGCAGTTATATGACCAGGGGGTGGGTGACCCGTAGCAGTTATATGACCAGGGGGTGGGTGACCTGTAGCAGTTATATGACCAGGGATGTGTGACCTGTAGCAGTTATATGACCAGGGGGTGACCTGTAGCATTTATATGACCAGGGGGGTGGGTGACCTGTAGCAGTTATATGACCAGGTGGGTGGGTGACCTGTAGCTGTTATATGACCAGGGGGGTGACCTGTAGCAGTTATATGACCAGGGGGGTGGGTGACCTGTAGCTGTTATATGACTAGGGGGTGACCTGTAGCAGTTATATGACCAGGGGGTGACCTGTAGCAGTTATATGACAGGGGGTGACCTGTAGCAGTTATATAACCAGGGGGGTGGGTGACCTGTAGCTGTTATATGACCAGGGGGTGACCTGTAGCAGTTATATGACCAGGGGGGTGACCTGTAGCAGTTATATGACAGGGGGGTGGGTGACCTGTAGCAGTTATATAACCAGGGGGGTGGGTGACCTGTAGCTGTTATATGACCAGGGGGTGGGTGACCTGTAGCTGTTATATGACCTGGGGGTGGGTGACCTGTAGCAGTTATATGACCAGGGGGTGGGTGACCTGTAGCAGTTATATGACCAGGGGGTGGGTGACCTGTAGCTGTTATATGACCTGGGGGTGGGTGACCTGTAGCTGTTATATGACCAGGGGGTTGGTGGCCTGTAGCTGTTATATGACCAGGGGGTGGGTGACCTGTAGCTGTTATATGACCAGGGGGTGGGTGACCTGTAGCTGTTATATGACCTGGGGGTGGGTGACCTGTAGCTGTTATATGACCAGGGGGTTGGTGGCCTGTAGCTGTTATATGACCAGGGGGGGGGGTGGGTGACCTGTAGCAGTTACATGACCAGGGGGTGGGTGACCTGTAGCTGTTATATGACCTGGGGGTGGGTGACCTGTAGCTGTTATATGACCAGGGGGTCGGTGGCCTGTAGCTGTTATATGACCAGGGGGTGGGTGACCTGTAGCTGTTATATGACCAGGGGGTGGGTGACCTGTAGCTGTTATATGACCAGGGGGTGGGTGACCTGTAGCTGTTATATGACCAGGGGGTGGGTGACCTGTAGCTGTTATATGACCGGGGGTGGGTGACCTGTAGCTGTTATATGACCAGGGGGTTGGTGGCCTGTAGCTGTTATATGACCAGGGGGTGGGTGACCTGTAGCTGTTAAATGACCAGGGGGTGGGTGACCTGTAGCTGTTATATGACCAGGGGGTGGGTGACCTGTAGCTGTTATATGACCAGGGGGTGGGTGACCTGTAGCAGTTATATGACCAGGGGGGGGGGTGACCTGTAGCAGTTATATGACCAGGGGGTGGGTGACCTGTAGCTGTTATATGACCAGAGGGTGACCTGTAGCAGTTATATGACCAGGGGGGTGGGTGACCTGTAGCAGTTATATGACCAGGGGGTTTGTGACCTGTAGCGGTTATATGACCAGGGGGTGGGTGACCTGTAGCAGTTATATGGCCAGGGGGGTGGGTGACCTGTAGCTGTTATATGACCAGGGGGTGACCTGTAGCAGTTATATGACCAGGGGGTGGGTGACCTGTAGCAGTTATATGACCAGGGGGGTGGGTGACCTGTAGCAGTTATATGACCAGGGGGTGGGTGGCCAATAGCAGTTATATGACCAGGGGGGTGGGTGACCTGTAGCAGTTATATGACCAGGGGGTGGGTGGCCTGTAGCAGTTATATGACCAGGGGGGTGGGTGACCTGTAGCTGTTATATGACCAGGGGGTGACCTGTAGCAGTTATATAACAAGGGGGTGGGTGACCTGTAGCAGTTATATGACCAGGGGGGTGGGTGACCTGTAGCAGTTATATGACCAGGGGATGACCTGTAGCAGTTATATGACTGGGGGTGGGTGACCTGTAGCAATTATATGACCAGGGGGTGACCTGTAGCAGTTATATGACCAGGGGGTGGGTGACCTGTAGCAATTATATGACCAGGGGGTGACCTATAGCAGTTATATGACCAGGGGGTGGGTGACCTGTAGCAGTTATATGACCAGGGGGGTGGGTGACCTGTAGCTGTTATATGACCAGGGGGGTGACCTGTAGCAATTATATGACCAGGGGGTGACCTGTAGCAGTTATATGACCAGGGGGTGGGTGACCTGTAGCAGTTATATGACCAGGGGGGTGGGTGACCTGTAGCTGTTATATGACCAGGGGGGGTGACCTGTAGCAATTATATGACAGGGGGTGACCTGTAGCAGTTATATAACCAGGGGGGTGGGTGACCTGTAGCTGTTATATGACCAGGGGGTGGGTGACCTGTAGCTGTTATATGACCTGGGGGTGGGTGACCTGTAGCAGTTATATGACCAGGGGGGTGGTGGCCTGTAGCAGTTATATGACCAGGGGGTGACCTGTAGCAGTTATATGACCAGGTGGGTGGGTGACCTGTAGCTGTTATATGACCAGGGGGTGACCTGTAGCAGTTATATGACCAGGGGGGGTGACCTGTAGCAGTTATATGACAGGGGGGTGGGTGACCTGTAGCAGTTATATAACCAGGGGGGTGGGTGACCTGTAGCTGTTATATGACCAGGGGGGTGGGTGACCTGTAGCTGTTATATGACCTGGGGGTGGGTGACCTGTAGCAGTTATATGACCAGGGGGGTGGGTAAACTGTAGCAGTTATATGACCAGGGGGGGGGGTGGCCTGTAGCAGTTATATGACCAGGGGGGTGGGTGACCTGTAGCTGTTATATGACCAGGGGGTGACCTGTAGCAGTTATATGACAAGGGGGGTGACCTGTAGCAGTTATATGACAGGGGGGGTGGGTGACCTGTAGCAGTTATATAACCAGGGGGTGACCTGTAGCAGTTATATGACCAGGGGGGGGGTGGGTGACCTGTAGCAGTTATATGACCTGGGGGTGGGTGACCTGTAGCTGTTATATGACCAGGGGGTTGGTGGCCTGTAGCTGTTATATGACCAGGGGGGGAGGGTGGGTGACCTGTAGCAGTTACATGACCAGGGGGTGGGTGACCTGTAGCTGTTATATGACCTGGGGGTGGGTGACCTGTAGCTGTTATATGACCAGGGGGTCGGTGGCCTGTAGCTGTTATATGACCAGGGGGTGGGTGACCTGTAGCTGTTATATGACCAGAGGGTGGGTGACCTGTAGCTGTTATATGA
The DNA here is from genome assembly GCF_028476545.2 of Physella acuta. Classification (NCBI taxonomy): domain Eukaryota; kingdom Metazoa; phylum Mollusca; class Gastropoda; family Physidae; genus Physella; species Physella acuta. Next base: position 244,361 of record NW_026731807.1, read on the forward strand.
CCAGGGGGTGGGTGACCTGTAGCTGTTATATGACCAGGGGGTGGGTGACCTGTAGCTGTTATATGACCGGGGGTGGGTGACCTGTAGCTGTTATATGACCAGGGGGTTGGTGGCCTGTAGCTGTTATATGACCAGGGGGTGGGTGACCTGTAGCTGTTAAATGACCAGGGGGTGGGTGACCTGTAGCTGTTATATGACCAGGGGGTGGGTGACCTGTAGCTGTTATATGACCAGGGGGTGGGTGACCTGTAGCAGTTATATGACCAGGGGGGGGGTGACCTGTAGCAGTTATATGACCAGGGGGTGGGTGACCTGTAGCTGTTATATGACCAGGGGGTGACCTGTAGCAGTTATATGACCAGGGGGGTGGGTGACCTGTAGCAGTTATATGACCAGGGGGTCGGTGGCCTGTAGCTGTTATATGACCAGGGGGTGGGTGACCTGTAGCTGTTAAATGACCAGGGGGTCGGTGGCCTGTAGCTGTTATATGACCAGGGGGTGGGTGACCTGTAGCTGTTATATGACCAGAGGGTGGGTGTCCTGTAGCTGTTATATGACCAGGGGGTGGGTGACCTGTAGCTGTTATATGACCAGGGGGTGGGTGACCTGTAGCTTTTATATGACCGGGGGTGGGTGACCTGTAGCTGTTATATGACCAGGGGGTTGGTGGCCTGTAGCTGTTATATGACCAGGGGGTGGGTGACCTGTAGCTGTTAAATGACCAGGGGGTGGGTGACCTGTAGCTGTTATATGACCAGGGGGGGTGGTGACCTGTAGCAGTTATATGACTAGGGGGGTGGGTGACCTGTAGCAATTATATGACCAGGGGGTGACCTATAGCAGTTATATGACAAGGGGGTGACCTGTAGCAGTTATATGACAGGGGGGTGGGTGACCTGTAGCAGTTATATAACCAGGGGGTGACCTGTAGCAGTTATATGACCAGGGGGGGGGTGGGTGACCTGTAGCAGTTATATGACCAGGGGGTGGGTGACCTGTAGCAGTTATATGACCAGGGGGGTGGGTGACCTGTAGCTGTTATATGACCAGGGGGGTGACCTGTAGCAATTATATGACAGGGGGTGACCTGTAGCAGTTATATAACCAGGGGGGTGGGTGACCTGTAGCTGTTATATGACCAGGGGGTGGGTGACCTGTAGCTGTTATATGACCTGGGGGTGGGTGACCTGTAGCAGTTATATGACCAGGGGGGTGGTGGCCTGTAGCAGTTATATGACCAGGGGGTGACCTGTAGCAGTTATATGACCAGGTGGGTGGGTGACCTGTAGCTGTTATATGACCAGGGGGTGACCTGTAGCAGTTATATGACCAGGGGGGGTGACCTGTAGCAGTTATATGACAGGGGGGTGGGTGACCTGTAGCAGTTATATAACCAGGGGGGTGGGTGACCTGTAGCTGTTATATGACCAGGGGGGTGGGTGACCTGTAGCTGTTATATGACCTGGGGGTGGGTGACCTGTAGCAGTTATATGACCAGGGGGGTGGGTAAACTGTAGCAGTTATATGACCAGGGGGGGGGGGGGTGGCCTGTAGCAGTTATATGACCAGGGGGGTGGGTGACCTGTAGCTGTTATATGACCAGGGGGTGACCTGTAGCAGTTATATGACAAGGGGGGTGACCTGTAGCAGTTATATGACAGGGGGGGTGGGTGACCTGTAGCAGTTATATAACCAGGGGGTGACCTGTAGCAGTTATATGACCAGGGGGGGGGTGGGTGACCTGTAGCAGTTATATGACCTGGGGGTGGGTGACCTGTAGCTGTTATATGACCAGGGGGTTGGTGGCCTGTAGCTGTTATATGACCAGGGGGTGGGTGACCTGTAGCAGTTATATAAACAGGGGGGTGGGTGACCTGTAGCAGTTACATGACTAGCGGGTGGGTGACCTGTAGCTGTTATATGACCTGGGGGTGGGTGACCTGTAGCTGTTATATGACCAGGGGGTCGGTGGCCTGTAGCTGTTATATGACCAGGGGGTGGGTGACCTGTAGCTGTTATATGACCAGAGGGTGGGTGACCTGTAGCTGTTATATGACCAGGGGGTGGGTGACCTGTAGCTGTTATATGACCAGGGGGTGGGTGACCTGTAGCTGTTATATGACCGGGGGTGGGTGACCTGTAGCTGTTATATGACCAGGGGGTTGGTGGCCTGTAGCTGTTATATGACCAGGGGGTGGGTGACCTGTAGCTGTTAAATGACCAGGGGGTGGGTGACCTGTAGCTGTTATATGACCAGGGGGTGGGTGACCTGTAGCTGTTATATGACCAGGGGGTGGGTGACCTGTAGCAGTTATATGACCAGGGGGGGGGTGACCTGTAGCAGTTATATGACCAGGGGGTGGGTGACCTGTAGCTGTTATATGACCAGGGGGTGACCTGTAGCAGTTATATGACCAGGGGGGTGGGTGACCTGTAGCAGTTATATGACCAGGGGGTCGGTGGCCTGTAGCTGTTATATGACCAGGGGGTGGGTGACCTGTAGCTGTTAAATGACCAGGGGGTCGGTGGCCTGTAGCTGTTATATGACCAGGGGGTGGGTGACCTGTAGCTGTTATATGACCAGAGGGTGGGTGACCTGTAGCTGTTATATGACCAGGGGGTGGGTGACCTGTAGCTGTTATATGACCAGGGGGTGGGTGACCTGTAGCTTTTATATGACCGGGGGTGGGTGACCTGTAGCTGTTATATGACCAGGGGGTTGGTGGCCTGTAGCTGTTATATGACCAGGGGGTGGGTGACCTGTAGCTGTTAAATGACCAGGGGGTGGGTGACCTGTAGCTGTTATATGACCAGGGGGTGGGTGACCTGTAGCTGTTATATGACCAGGGGGTGGGTGACCTGTAGCAGTTATATGACCAGGGGGGGGTGACCTGTAGCAGTTATATGACCAGGGGGTGGGTGACCTGTAGCTGTTATATGACCAGGGGGTGACCTGTAGCAGTTATATGACCAGGGGGGTGGGTGACCTGTAGCAGTTATATGACCAGGGGGTCGGTGGCCTGTAGCTGTTATATGACCAGGGGGTGGGTGACCTGTAGCTGTTAAATGACCAGGGGGTGGGTGACCTGTAGCTGTTATATGACCAGGGGGGGTGACCTGTAGCAGTTATATGACCAGGGGGTGGGTGACCTGTAGCTGTTATATGACCAGGGGGGTGGGTGACCTGTAGCAGTTATATGACCAGGGGGTTTGTGACCTGTAGCAGTTATATGACCAGGGGGTTTGTGACCTGTAGCAGTTATATGACCAGGGGGTGGGTGACCTGTAGCAGTTATATGGCCAGGGGGGGGTGGGTGACCTGTAGCTGTTATATGACCAGGGGGTGACCTGTAGCAGTTATATGACCAGGGGGTGGGTGACCTGTAGCAGTTATATGACCAGGGGGGGTGGGTGACGTGTAGCAGTTATATGACCAGGGGGTGGGTGGCCTGTAGCAGTTATATGACCAGGGGGGTGGGTGACCTGTAGCAGTTATATGACCAGGGGGTGGGTGGCCTGTAGCAGTTATATGACCAGGGGGGTGGGTGACCTGTAGCTGTTATATGACCAGGGGGTGACCTGTAGCAGTTATATAACCAGGGGTTGGGTGACCTGTAGCAGTTATATGACCAGGGGGGTGGGTGACCTGTAGCAGTTATATGACCAGGGGGTGGGTGGCCTGTAGCAGTTATATGACCAGGGGGGTGGGTGACCTGTAGCAGTTATATGACCAGGGGGTGACCTGTAGCAGTTATATGACTGGGGGTGGGTGACCTGTAGCAATCATATGACCAGGGGGTGACCTGTAGCAGTTATATGACCAGGGGGTGGGTGACCTGTAGCAGTTATATGACCAGGGGGGTGGGTGACCTGTAGCTGTTATATGACCAGGGGGGTGACCTGTAGCAATTATATGACCAGGGGGTGACCTGTAGCAGTTATATGACCAGGGGGTGGGTGACCTGTAGCAGTTATATGACCAGGGGGGTGGGTGACCTGTAGCTGTTATATGACCAGGGGGTGACCTGTAGCAATTATATGACAGGGGGTGACCTGTAGCAGTTATATAACCAGGGGGGTGGGTGACCTGTAGCTGTTATATGACCAGGGGGTGGGTGACCTGTAGCTGTTATATGACCTGGGGGTGGGTGACCTGTAGCAGTTATATGACCAGGGGGGTGGGTGACCTGTAGCGGTTATATAACCAGGGGAGTGGTGACCTGTAGCTGTTATATGACCATGGGGTGGGTGACCTGTAGCTGTCATATGACCTGGGGGTGTGTGACCTGTAGCAGTTATATGACCAGGGGGGTGGTGGCCTGTAGCAGTTATATGACCAGGGGGTGACCTGTAGCAGTTATATGACCAGGTGGGTGGGTGACCTGTAGCTGTTATATGACCAGGGGGTGACCTGTAGCAGTTATATGACCAGGGGGGTGACCTGTAGCAGTTATATGACAGGGGGGTGGGTGACCTGTAGCAGTTATATAACCAGTGGGGTGGGTGACCTGTAGCTGTTATATGACCAGGGGGGTGGGTGACCTGTAGCTGTTATATGACCAGGGGTGGGTGACCTGTAGCAGTTATATGACCAGGGGGGTGGGTGAACTGTAGCAGTTATATGACCAGGGGGGGGGTGGCCTGTAGCAGTTATATGACCAGGGGGGTGGGTGACCTGTAGCTGTTATATGACCAGGGGGTGACCTGTAGCAGTTATATGACAAGGGGGGTGACCTGTAGCAGTTATATGACAGGGGGGTGGGTGACCTGTAGCAGTTATATAACCAGGGGGTGACCTGTAGCAGTTATATGACCAGGGGGGGTGGGTGACCTGTAGCAGTTATATGACCAGGGGGTGGGTGACCTGTAGCTGTTATATGACCTGGGGGTGGGTGACCTGTAGCTGTTATATGACCAGGGGGTTGGTGGCCTGTAGCTGTTATATGACCAGGGGGTGGGTGACCTGTAGCTGTTATATGACCAGGGGGTGGGTGACCTGTAGCTGTTATATGACCAGGCTGTGGGTGACCTGTAGCTGTTATATGACCAGGGGGTGGGTGACCTGTAGCTGTTATATGACCAGGGGGTGGGTGACCTGTAGCTGTTATATGACCAGGGGGTGGGTGACCTGTAGCTGTTATATGACCTGGGGTTGGGTGGCCTGTAGCTGTTATATGACCAGGGGGTGGGTGACCTGTAGTTGTTATATGACCAGGGGGTGACCTGTAGCAGTTATATGACCAGGGGGGTGGGTGACCTGTAGCAGTTATATGACCAGGGGGTTTGTGACCTGTAGCAGTTATATGACCAGGGGTTGGGTGACCTGTAGCAGTTATATGGCCAGGGGGGGTGGGTGACCTGTAGCTGTTATATGACCAGGGGGTGACCTGTAGCAGTTATATGACCAGGGGGTGGGTGACCTGTAGCAGTTATATGACCAGGGGGGTGGGTGACCTGTAGCAGTTATATGACCAGGGGGTGGGTGGCCTGTAGCAGTTATATGACCAGGGGTTGGGTGACCTGTAGCAGTTATATGACCAGGGGGTGGGTGGCCTGTAGCAGTTATATGACCTGGGGTTGGGTGACCTGTAGCTGTTATATGACCAGGGGGTTGGTGGCCTGTAGCTGTTATATGACCAGGGGGTGGGTGACCTGTAGTTGTTATATGACCAGGGGATGACCTGTAGCAGTTATATGACCAGGGGGGTGGGTGACCTGTAGCAGTTATATGACCAGGGGGTTTGTGACCTGTAGCAGTTATATGACCAGGGGTTGGGTGACCTGTAGCAGTTATATGGCCAGGGGGGGTGGGTGACCTGTAGCTGTTATATGACCAGGGGGTGACCTGTAGCAGTTATATGACCAGGGGGTGGGTGACTTGTTATATGACCGGGGGTGGGTGACCTGTAGCAGTTATATGACCAGGGGGGGTTGACCTGTAGCTGTTATATAACCAGGGGGTGGGTGACCTGTAGCTGTTATATGACCAGGGGGTGACCTGTAGCAGTTATATAACCAGGGGGTTGTTGACCTGTAGCAGTTATATGACCAGGGGGTGACCTGTAGCAGCTATATGACTGGGGGTTGGTGACCTGTAGCTGTTATATAACCAGGGGGTTGTTGACCTGTAGCAGTTATATGACCAGGGGGTGGGTGACCTGTAGCAGTTATATGACTGGGGGTGGGTGACCTGTAGCAGCTATATGACCAGGGGGTGACCTGTAGCAGTTATATGACCAGGGGGGGTGGGTGACCTGTAGCAGTTATATGACCAGGGGGTGGGTGGCCTGTAGCAGTTATATGACCAGGGGGGTGGGTGACCTGTAGCAGTTTTATGACCAGGGGGTGACCTGTAGCAGTTATATGACTGGGGGTGAGTGACCTGTAGCAGTTATATGACCAGGGGGTGACCTGTAGCAGTTATATGACCAGGGGGTGGGTGACCTGTAGCAGTTATATGACCAGGGGGTGACCTGTAGCAGTTATATGACCAGGGGGGGGGGGGTGGGTGACCTGTAGCAGTTATATGACCAGGGGGTGGGTGACCTGTAGCAGTTATATGACCAGTGGGTGGGTGACCTGTAGCAGTTATATGACCAGGGGGTGGGTGACCTTTAGCAGTTATATGACCAGGGGGTGACCTGTAGCTGTTATATGACCAGTGGGTGGGTGACCTGTAGCAGTTATATGACCAGGGGGGTGGGTGACCTGTAGCTGTTATATGACCTTGACTTATACCATGAGCCACCGTTTGAACCAGAGAATGATTGGATTAACGTAGGGTCAAAATGTGTGATTTCCGTTGACCACTAACTTATAATAAACCTTTCAGCTGATAACAATACACAGATCAGATTTGATTAAAATTTAAAAAGGAAATGATTAACTGTTGTTTAATATAAAGCTTTTAGAATTTCAAACCTCGTTAAACACAAACAGTAGGAGCGTTAGCCCCCAGACTAGACCAACATCAAACAAAATGGTAGCTAGACTAAGCTGTAGGCCTGTGGAGAGAGACAAATTGTTTAGATAGTTATTAACTTGCCAGCTGCAGTAACCAACTTGACGCCACTGGCTAAGGTAAACACATTGATGTTTTCACATAAGAGGATTCTTTACTTTTCCACCAGCTACAATTTGTCTTTTGTTGAAACACCTTGTACTCGCTGTCGCTTAATGCAACATTAGTAATATAATTAGTTCAGTGGCATAATAGGCAGGATTTTGTAGGCAGGATTTTGTAGGCAGGATTTTGTAGGCAGGATTTTGTAGGCAGGATTTTGTAGGCAGGATTTGTAGGCAGGATTTTGTAGGCAGGATACTGTAGGCAGGATTTTGTAGGCAGGATTTTGTAGGCAGGATTTTGTAGGCAGGATTTTGTAGACAGGATTTTGTAGGCAGAATTTTGTAGGCAGGATTTTGTAGGCAGGATTTTGTCATGGGTGGGAGTGCGAACAGGTGTTTACATTTTTCTTATATATAACATGTATATATATATATATATATATATATATATATATATATATATATATATATATATATATATATATATATATATATATATATATATCCTATTCCATGGGTTTTGAGGAAATAAAAGTATGGTCTTATTATAATGACAGTCTTAAGACAATAGCATTCAACTCACCACACGTGTTGTGTGAGCACATGCTGTAAGCACGTGAGACATCTGTCAGTTTGGGGTGTGAGCGTGAGTACAGAGGGAGTAACTTATCCTCACCTGTCTCCAACACTCACCTGCCTATGCCACTGTCAACAATAGTTTCATTTGTATCGCACCAACAGCACTTAGCACACTTCCTGCACCAAATTTGTATATTTCCCTCACCTCTCCCCACTATAAGCCCACCATAAGCCCACTAAAAGCCCACCCTAAGCCCACTAAAAGCCCATGTGTTTTATCTTGCACCGTGTAGACCTGCGCTAACACCTGTACATTGTTTTCTCCATCTTGTGTTGCCCTGTGTTTAAGTTTTATGCATGACTTCATGTCAAACGGTTTTATGCATGACTTCATGTCAAACGGTTTTATGCATGATTTGATGTCAAACGGTTTTATGCATGATTTCATGTCAAACTGTTTTATGCATGATTTGATGTCAAACTGTTTTATGCATGATTTGATGTCAAACATTGTTGGCCTAATTAGCTGTATAGAATTTAATGCTCACATTTTCCCATTTTCTAATTAATTATGTAAAAATGTTACTATATATATATATATATATATATATATATATATATATATATATATATATATATATATATATTGTTAGTTAATGAATGCTACACTCCATATTTACTACTAACAGAACTTCAGTTTAGAGTGTTAACTTTTATTTCAATTTTAACAAGCAAAAATTTTTTTTTCTATACCACCATTGCATAAAACTAAAGTAGATCTAAATCTTTTATTATTGTTAGGAGTAGCTTACAAATTAATTTGGCCTACTAATTAGTGTTACTAGATGTGTATTTAGTCTATCATAGGCTATAATTAATAGACCGCTTTATTGATTTTAGTAGTTCTACATCATTAGTAGTTCTACATCATTAGTAGCTCTACATCATTAGTAGTTCTACATCATTAGTAGTTCTACATCATTAGTAGCTCTACATCATTAGTAGTTCTACATCATTAGTAGTTCTACATCATTAGTAGTTCTACATCATTAGTAGTTCTACATCATTAGTAGTTCTACATCATTAGTAGTTCTACATCATTAGTAGTTCTACATCATTAGTAGTTCTACATCATTAGTAGTTCTACATCATTAGTAGTTCTACATCATTAGTAGTTCTACACCATTAGTAGTTCTACATCATTAGTAGTTCTACATCATTAGTAGTTCTACATCATTAGTAGTTCTACATCATTAGTTGTTCTACATCATTAGTAGTTCTACATCATTAGTAGTCCTACATCATTAGTAACTCTACATCATTAGTAGCTCTACATCATTAGTAGTTCTACATCATTAGTAGTTCTACATCATTAGTAGTTCTACATCATTAGTAGCTCTACATCATTAGTAGTTCTACATCATTAGTAGTTCTACATCATTAGTAGTTCTACATCATTAGTAGTTCTACATCATTAGTAGTTCTACATCATTAGTAGTTCTACATCATTAGTAGTTCTACATCATTAGTAGTTCTACATCATTAGTAGTTCTACACCATTAGTAGTTCTACACCATTAGTAGTTCTACATCATTAGTAGTTCTACATCATTAGTAGTTCAACATCATTAGTTGTTCTACATCATTAGTTTTTCTACATCATTAGTAGTTCTACATCATTAGTAGTCCTACATCATTAGTAGCTCTACATCATTAGTAGCTCTACATCATTAGTAGTTCTACATCATTAGTAGTTCTACATCATTAGTAGTTCTACATCATTAGTAGCTAAAAACACATCTAAAACACAATAGAATAACACATAATGTGTAGAGAGAACAGAACACAATAGATTGAAACAACACAGATCTAAGTTATACAACTAAAAGTTTGCCCGGGTGAAACTTGAACGTAGCACGTCCTACTGACCACAACATGTAGGCCGACATGACCACAACATGTAGGCCGACATGACCACAGGCCGACATGACCACAGGCCGACATGACCACAGGCCGACATGACCACAGACCAACATGACCACAACATGACAAAAAACAACACAGAGATAAAGTGAAACTCATTTCTGATCTGAAATAAACTAGTTTTAATATCTCTCATTTGTTCCTGCCGAAAATGTATAAATAATGTCTTGTAAGTGGTTTAAAGGTTTGTCTATTTTTCATTCTACAACTTGTGTAGTTTTTTTTTCTCAACTCAATCGCTGCTGTACGCTATTTGTTATGTTTTTGCAAAATCACTAGTCTATCAAGGTGCAAAAAATGTTTTGTTTTTTTTTAAATCGGATTTTGCTAACGAGATTTCTAATTCAAAGTGAGAGAAAACGAAACTTACAAGCCCTATTAAAAATCAAAATTGCACATGCGCTAGAGCGATCAACATAAAATTAGATATTCATCGAAAATGTTCGAAACTAAGAGATTTAGATTAAACACAAAAATTATCTCATTATATTACAAGAGTCGTGTCTAGGGTAGAGTAGGTGGGGCGGCCGCTATAGGCACCGACCCAAAGGGGTGCCAAACGTGGTTGCTACTAATATAAAAAGCTCCTTACTGAATTAAATACAGTCGTCAAAAGAATGAAACTGCTACTTGCCATTATGGGTTTATTTAATTCTACACCAACTGTGATAAACGAAAATATAAAAAGCAAGTGACTGGGAAAAAAAAGCACCGCCTTTTCCAAATGAGGGGTGGGGGGGGGGGGGGGGGGGGGGCGGGCGCATTTTCACTATCTCGAGTAACTATAGTATATAGGCCTAATTTTGAGAGGGGGCGCAAAATTGATAGCTTGCACTGAACACTGAAATAGATCGCTACGCATTTGTAAATTACCCTGTTTATAGTTTATGTAATATAACCAAAGTTGTTAATTATTAGGTACTTTTTAATAATGGCGATTGCACATTTTTGCGCCCCCCATCCCCTATGGATAGCGCCCCAGGCGACCGCCTAGTTCGCCTTATAGGTAGCGCCGGCCCTGAGTATAATCAAGAACAACGAAAACTAGATCTAGTAGCCAGAAGACTAGATCTAGTAGCCAGAAGACTAGATCTAGTAGCCAGAAGAATGGAAGCCTAAAGCCCAACGGTAGAATCCTAATGCTATTTTGTTTCTCTATCTTCAGGTGCAAATCGCATAGGGGCGCCGCCAAACGACCAAAGAATTTTAAAGTTTACCGGTGGTCTGGACACCCAAATGTGGGTCGGACACTGGCACATTCACCAACCTGAATTTCTAATTGGCGATTGTGTGTCTGTTTTTAAAAATGTCAATGGAGTTCATAAATGGAAACTGGGCCCTTGTGAGACAAAATTGCCGTTTTTATGCCAAAGGCCAGTTTGCTCTGGAGGTAGAATCTAGGTTCTAATGTGTGATTTCAATTAGGCCCTACTAGAGATATTAAATAATTAACATTAATGTAATAAGTATAATAATATAGATCTAAATCTAACAGCTAGATGTTCAGTTACTGGTCTAGTGTGAAGTATGTATTAACTTTATATATATATATATATATATATATATATATATATATATATATATATATATATATATATATATATATATATATATATTAATGACGTCACCCCTCATCCTATAACCCTCCTCAAAATTGCTGTTGAATTCTTCTTAAAACATCGATATTTTTCCAAAATCTTGTCTGAACTCCGTCAACATAGAGTATTTTGATCAATTCCTATTACAATTTATTAAAACCGTTTTCTAAAACGCGAAATATACGGCTAAAATTCGTTTTCTAACACCATCTGACCCCCCCCCCCATCCCTCATCACACACCGTCACAAAATTACGGACCCCCCTCCCCACGAGTGTGACGTCATTTATGGATGACCCCATATTATCTAGGGAGGCAGGTTTACAAATTTTCTACAATTTAAGTTATTTTAGTTAGTAGAATTTAAAATCTAACTCATTATTACTAATTCAGGAAGCTTTCATTGTACTAACGGGGGGTGTCTCCACCCTAGTTTACAGTGTGATGGAGACGATGATTGTGGCGATGGTTCAGATGAAATGGACTGCAGTAAGTTTTTTGTTATTGAAATGTCTTGGTCAATGTTATTAAATGTAAGATGAAGCAAACTTAAATAAACCGGGAGTGATCTCCCCTAAACTTTCTCGAATATCCTAATATATAAAAGGCCATGTGCGCTCTTCTCTCTCTCTCTCTCTCTGTCCGCAAAATATTTTCGCTGGACATCACGTCAGAATCGGCAGCGATATATGCAGAGCCGGCGTTAGGAATACGCGGGGCCTATGGCCAACCATCCGCGCGGGGCCTGCTTTTTTCCATTATATATATATATATATATATATATATATATATAAATATATATATATATATATATATATATATATATATATATATATATATATATATATATATATATATATATATATATATATATATATATAGGCCTATATATATATATATATATATATATATATATATATATATATATATATATATATATATATGCCTATAATATGCGTGCACACATAATAACACATAACTGTTTTGGAGTTTAAAAGCCAATGCCAAACTTCTCCCTTTAATAACCGATGGTTACCTCTCCCACGTTTTTACCCAATGTTCTTTGTTGTTTTTTTCCTTGCTAAGATATTAAATCACTTTTGACAGTTATGTAATCCATACCAAATCACTTAAGAAAATCCAATCACGTGCCGAAAAAATTAGGAAAATAAAGCTGTTTAAATTTTTCGTTAATGACTAATTGTTAATATAAAAGTCAATTGTTTTATGTATATCTAAAAAAAAGAGAGTGCACAGAATTTTAGACAAATCATAATATCAACAAAACTAAAGTAAAGTTAAAAAGAAATAGAAAAACATTGATAGCTTACGACTTTGCTCGAATCGTGAATAAATACTGGTTACTCTAGGTTTATGGATATCCAAAAGAAATGATTCTCAAATGTTATCATGGACGCTCAGTAGGGTGGAGCTTTGGGGTGGGTGGCAGTTGGTGTGGGGGGGGGGAGAGAGAGGTAAAGGATAACTTTGCATTTAAATCTATGGCTATGGGATGCCATACCCTAAAAAAAGGGTCACCAAGTTCAAGTACTCCGTTAATGGATCTCTGACTGGAGTCATTCAAAAGAAGGTTTGCGTTTATAGAGCGTCCACGTATAACATTACCGGCCATGATCGCGATCTCACAAGAGAAAGTTCATGTCTATAATTAGGAAGTGACAGCCAGCTACACCTTATTTATGAGTTTCGCGATGGCATGCTCGGGCTGCCGTGAAAGTCGGTACTTTAGACGTGGGAGAAATCAGGACAACTTGACAATACAGCGAACTCGTCAGCTCAGGTCAAATGCGAGGCGACCGTACCCTACAGAAATGGGAGGTCTGACACTGTTTTTGTATAGAATTATGGCCAGTCCCAGTTCAGGTAGGTGATAACTCACTAACATCAACCGTGGCCTCAGTTATAATAATCCACAACGTCGGCATTCGACCATTTAGTTTTTCTTAATTGAATTCAGCAACAATTTTTTAAAGTTTACAAACTAATTACTAATTCAGATAACAATGACAGTGCTAAAGCGCGGGGCCCCTTCAAGCGCGGGGCCTAGGGCGACCGCCCCGTTTGCCACCCCCTAACGCCGGCTCTGGATATATGGATACCTTTATACGGACTTTTGTTGAAAATAATATGTTAGATGTTATAAATGTATAACCACAATTTTATTTAAAGAAGAAAAATAAAAATTAAAGGCGTATTCGAATGTAGAGAAACAGTATTATTTATGCAACCGGAAAATTATTTAAACTTGGGACAAAAACGAATTTTACAATGACGTCGCTTATTGTTTACACTAAAAAAAAGAGCACGAATCTGATGACGTCATCTTCCGAGTTTAGAATAAAAAGAAATTATCTATTTCATTCAAATATGAATTAGAGCTATGTACGCTATGAAATGTATACAATACGATTTTCTCGGCCTAAACTTAAAAAAAATTATTATCTATTTGGATTCAAGATCTAGAGATTCTAGATCTAGATATTGATCTAGATCTAGATATTCTAGATCATCTAGATCAGGGGTCTCCAAACTACGGCCCGCGGGCCGGTTGCGGCCCGCGAGGTCCTCTCGTCCGGCCCGCGGAGATCTTTTTTTTCCATGGAAAAAAAAAAGTTTGTTGGAGATGGCTGAGGAAATTTGCCCAGAATATTCAAAACAATTTGAAAATGTAGCTTTGGGTGCAAATATCATTGCCCGCCGTGTTGCAGACATTGGTGAAAACATTGTGACTCAAATAGCGAAAAATACAAGCAAGTTTCGACATTTTTCAATTGCAATGGATGGGTCGCTGGACAGCTGTTCCACATCTCAGCTGGTTGTGTTCATTAGAGGTGTGGTTGAAGACAAGAACACACAAGAGCTGGCTTCCCTACATAACATGCATGGCACTGATACGGAAAGGATATATTCAATGACTTTAAAAAAAACCGCTAATTATACCTTAGAATGGACTAACCTGTTATCTGACTGTTGATGGAGAAAAGTACATGTGTGGCATAAAAAAGGCTTGATTGGAAAAGCGAATGAGAAAAAAGCATTCTACAACAACAACCAATGTTCCTACACTGTATTATTCACCAGCAAGCTTTGTGTGCTAAATATATGGACATTAGCAGTGTACTGAATCATGTGGTGAAGATGGTGAATTTAATATCACATGGGCTCAACCATAGATAGAGGCAATCATGTCGAAAGAAACAAACACAAAATCGCAAGATTTACCCTTTTACACAGCAGTAAGATGGCTAAGTTGTGAGAAAGTTCTGAGCAGAAATATGTATATATTTCTATATAAGTATAAGTTATATTTCGTTGGGGTGGGTGGGGGGTTGACGTTCTTCGGGGGGGGGGGGGGAAGGGGGGGGGGTTCCGCCACTGAAAGAGATGCCTGGAAGAAACCGGCCCCGAACTGATATTTGATAGTTGATGCGGCCCTCGGGCTGAAAAGTTTGGAGTCCCCTGATCTAGATCTAGAGATTCTAGATCATATAGATCTAGATATTCTAGATCTAGATCTAGACGATCTATAAAGCTAAGTTGTCGGGTGCCCGATAGGGCACTTCACGGGGTAAACGGCAAAAAAAGTCACAGGAAAAAAAACACAGAAAAAAGTCACAGTTTTTGCTTGGAAAAAAAGTCACAGAAAAAAGTCACAGTGGACAAATTTTATCGGAAAAAAAGTCACAGAAATAAAGTCACAGAAAAAAAGTCACAAAAATCTTTTTAGAAATCTTTTTATTAATTTGTTAAGAATTGTAAAATTTTGTATGTTTATTGTTGTGGGTTGTATTTTTTGATAGCATAAATTATTTATAGACGTTAAAAGCATTATGATATATAATAATTGTAAGTAAAAATACTGTAAGATAATTAACACAACAATCTCAACCTTTGTTACGTATTTAGTTAAATACGCGGTAGAAAAGTTAATTATAAAAGAAATGTAGGTAAATTTTGCCTTAGGCTATTCTCTGGTCGGCCTCTCCTCAGTAGGCATTGTCCGAACATATTTTGTGTTGTTGACGTTATGCGTCAATGACAGCCTTTGAACCTTGTCGGCTTTCTGTTTTGAACCTAAGTTTTTTGTTATGTAATGAGCGTGATAAATGTGGGCAGTAAAGGTGGTTGAACTAAACATAATTATTGTTGCCAATGATTTGAGGGCAGCAAGTCAGATGAACTTACCATTTCACGGTAATTTAATATTGGTATTGGTTAAAAAAAAACACGATGAAAACCGTGGACTTTAGAGCATTCTATTATATGCTACTAATCTCAAGTTTAACATAATTACAATCTACATACTTCATAATAAATATTTTTAGATGAATTATAAAAATTACTATGCGTATATAGTCTACACACATTACATTATATTTAATTAATCCCAAGTTAATTTGCACTCTCTAAATATTTAATACATAAAAGTATTAACAAATATCATGCAAATATATATTTGTGACTTTTTTTTCCTGTGACTTTTTTCCTGTGACTTTTTTTTCTGTTTTTTTTTTCCTGTGTTTTTTTTTCCTGTGACTTTTTTCCTACAATCCTTCCCGGCGCCGCAGGCGCTTCAAATTTGGCAGGATCTTGCCTTGGGGCGACAGAACACGGGGGCCGGTTGGCCGAAAAGTCTACGATGAGGGGGTCAAAACTGTCCTCGACTGACCGGCGCCTTATATGGGCGAATTAATTAAGCATTCAAATTTTCAATGTTTTCGAAATCCTAAGCGAAGCTGGGCAGCATGCCTAGTTCTTATATAACTCGGAATATAGACATGATTTTTAATTAAACTTTTAAAAATAGAATAGAATCTCGTAGAAAAAAGAATTACGCACCAAGCGAACGCCAAAACAAAATGTGTATAATAGTGCGCAATATTATTAGTACTCTATAAATTTACCTTCGTTTTTTGATAAATCAAAAATAGCGTAAATTAGTACTTCCGGTCAACGGAAATTACTCAAAATTTGACAGAAGGTAGAGAATTAGATCTTTTACTTACATGTGAAATTTCATTTATCTATCTAAAATAGTACTCAAGTTATAGGCTTTTGAAAAATTCAAAGTAGAAAAAGTACCACTTCCGGTTATCGGAAATCGCTCAAAAGCTGATCAGGATCTACGATTTTGATGAAATACTTAAATATGAAATTTCATCAAACTAGCTGTTATGGTACTCAAGTTAACGTGTTTACACACGGACAGACACACACATACGGACAAAATTGCAAAGCCCAGTTTTTCAGACTGGATTACGCATAAAACCCCACAATTTTGATAAATCTGGATTGATAATTTTTGCCCGATTAAAATAAGTCCTCTATACTTCTTCGGATGTGATGAAGGACTGAGGTGTAATACGGTCAAAACTGTCAAAATTTCAAGTGATTTTTTGTGCACGATTACAATACTTTCTCTATACTCTGTATTCGAGAAAGTAAAAAATGGTAAGCTTGAGTCATCGGTAGAGGACAGTAGACTAATCCGATTTTTCTCCATTCATTCAAGCCAGGCTGATGTTTCAAACAAATCTTTCTAAAAATTGGTAATCATTATTTACGCTATAAATGAAAACCTCCTAGATTCTGCAATGAACATGTGCCGTTATAAATTGTTCCTGTCTGGACCTTCCCACATTACGTACCCTGCAAGTGGTGGCACATATCCCAGCAATGTGGACTGCTCATGGGCCATTGAGACACAGTTGGGGAAACATGTCCAGTTGAAGGTATGGGAATGATAAGTTCAAATTTAATTCTAAAATTAGTGATATTCTTTATTATAATAAGTTTTTGTATGAGTTGAAAATATTAAAATGAGTACCTATATGTATTTTTAATGCATTTAAGCCCAATCGTCAGTGTTTTTATTATTGTAAAGCTATAGTAAGTCATTAGTTCAGTTAAATAAATAATTAGGATCGAATTAACTCTTCACATATCAACTATCTTTTATTAGTGAATGTCGAATCTTAAAATTATTTTAAATGACTGATTAAAAACAAAATTAGATTAAAAATGAGAATTTTTGCATTGTTATGTGTTGCTCTGATCAGCAAAACTGGAAGAGAATTTTTTTTCTTGGCAAATATTGTGGGGAACGTGCAAGAGATTTCTTAAATACTGTATTGTGGTTTCTCTTGTCTAGATAGTGAAGATTGTTGTATTGTGTTTTCTCTTGTCTAGATAGTGAAGATTGCTGTATTGTGTTTTCTCTTGCCTAGATAGTGAAGATTGCTGTATTGCGGTTTCTCTTGCCTAGATAGATAGTGAAGATTGCTATATTGTGTTTTCTCTTGCCTAGATAGTGAAGATTGCTGTATTGCGGTTTCTCTTGCCTAGATAGATAATGAAGATTGCTGTATTGTGTTTTCTCTTGCCTAGATACTGAAGATTGCTGTATTGTGTTTTCTCTTGCCTAGATAGTGAAGATTGCTGTATTGTGTTTTCTCTTGTCTAGATAGTGAAGATTGCTGTATTGTGTTTTCTCTTGCCTAGATAGTGAAGATTGCTGTATTGTGTTTTCTCTTGCCTAGATAGTGAAGATTGTTGTATTGTGTTTTCTCTTGTCTAGATAGTGAAGATTGCTGTATTGTGTTTTCTCTTGCCTAGATAGTGAAGATTGCTGTATTGCGGTTTCTCTTGCCTAGATAGATAGTGAAGATTGCTGTATTGTGTTTTCTCTTGCCTAGATAGTGAAGATTGCTGTATTGCGGTTTCTCTTGCCTAGATAGATAGTGAAGATTGCTGTATTGTGTTTTCTCTTGTCTAGATAGTGAAGATTGCTGTATTGTATTTTCTCTTGTCTAGATAGTGAAGATTGTTGTATTGTGTTCTCTCTTGTCTAGATAGTGAATGTGATAGATTGATGTTTCTATTAATGATACACTGACGATAGAGCCACGTTGATTGTTTATAGATCTTTAATCAGCTACCATGACGGAACAGGAAGTCACATGACATATATTAAAAAGGGACATCACTCAAAACAACATTATAAATATAAGACTAATACAAGAAGAGTGAGTTCCCTTGACTTCACAATTCTCAATATATTACAGTGAAGATTGCTGTATTGTGTTTTCTCTTGTCTAGATAGTGAAGATTGCTGTATTGTGTTCTCTCTTGTCTAGATAGTGAAGATTGCCACAGAACAAGTGCAGGATGAGTTGATCCTACTTGATGGGGGGCTAACAGAGAGCACTGCCACAGAATTAGCTCGTCTGACTGGCAGGAGCTCAACTCCCGCCTACTTCTACAGCTCTAACAACATGATGTTGCTCAAGTTTAGGTCTGACTCTGGAGGAAACTTTGCAGGATTCAACATTGATCTTGATTCAGGTGATACCTTATGCTTAAAAGTTAGCTACTCTAAATAAAATTGAACCAGTGCTAAATTACGGTGCCATTTTATTGTAATCTTATAAAACTGCTGGAACATTTTAAAAATTATGAATAATTGGTCATTGAAATTAAATGCGTGACGGCATTAAATGGCAGATTTACATTTATAAAATAAAAATTCTGTATATCATTTTCCGAGTAATTGAAATGAAAATTTTGTCTTTAGTGCAAGCTAGTAATGACTTAACCACAAATAGATTGATAGCAAAAGATGCGCTTCAAGAACTAAGTTTTCCTTTCTACAACGATTACCAATTTGGTTACCAAGATTTTACCTACATCATTGAAGCTGAGACATTGGGGAAAATTGTTACCTTACAGGTAGAATTCCTTCTCTCTAGCTCTATAGCCTTTTATTTATTGAACTAATCCTAATGTCCTAGACCTCTATAGAGGTTACATTCCAGCTAACATTGACTGTCAATATCAGTTGAAACTATGATATTTTTTGGTCTCAATCAACACATGTATCATTACGTTGCAGGGGTGACTGGCCTGCGGGGCTACCGAGAAAGATTTTGGGGGCCCCAAGAAAGAAATCTTGGTTGGCCCCCAAAATGGTGTTATAATAGTCTTAAAAAATTTATTTGTTGGTATTCCTCCATTTTACCATTTTCATTCCTTCATATCAGGGAATAAAATTCAGGCTTTGATGAAAAGAAAATGCACAATGAAAATTTTAATCTGGTGTTGGGGACCCCTTTTAAAATTTCCCAGATGTCTTGGACTGAGTCGGTCCACCCCTATTAAGGTGTATCAATTCTTTCAGATCCTAGAGCAAGATTTAGCTCCAGACTCTAGAGTTATAATTAGAGACGGCAATTCTGTTTTGAGTCCCTTGCTGAAGGTCTTGAGAGGCCGATACAGTGGCAATGGTTTTGTCTTCTCAACTGGCCGAGACATTCTGGTCTCACTTCAAACACTCAAAGGTGGAAAATACAAAGGTCTCAAAGTTGGATATAAACAAGGTACAAATACGGCAAATAATCTGTAGGCTGAGATTAGGATTATGTCTGCCTAATTTAGATTGTAGAGAGTTTTGTTAGACTTAAAACTCAAGACTTCAATAAATCCACAGCAGAAAATGAATAAGAAAATTAAAATTTACAAATTTTCCTGATTTACTAGAGGGTTGTTTTTTATTCTTAGGGTGTGAGGTGACAATCAAGAGTGGCACAGGGTACATCAACTCCCCAGGATGGGAGGTTGACAGCTACCCAAATGACCTTGCCTGCACTTGGACTGTGTCAGCTCCCAACAGAGTGCCCTTGACCCTCAAGTTTGAGAAGTTCAGCCTTGACATTTCAGATAAACTTACTGTAGGTTTATTCAAAGATCCTTTTCACTTTTATCTTTTCCTCCATATCTGTGGAGCACAGTTCTTGTTGTAGCCTGTACACAAACTAAAAACTTTTCTACCAGATACTCAACAATGTCAGTGCTGTTGTCTGGGAGCAGGGGGGAAGTGCGGTGTACCCACCACTTAGGATTGAAGGTGGCGCCTTCATTGCCAAGTTCATCTCATCACCCAGTGCCAACAGCAAAGGATTTAACATCTCATTTTCAGTCGGTAAACTCTAGTTTAATATCATTTCAAATGTAAGTAGATGGACTTTGTATGTAAACAGTTTGAGTGGATTTAATGTTCTTGATAGCTCCACCCAAACCCTAGTTTGGTATCTAGAGCTGATGGTTTTTTCCCTTGTAGATTGCCCAGAGCCAGCTATAAATAAACAGACATCAGAAATGATTGGGACAGTGGGCTATGCGTATGACAGCAGCTTTAACGTGTCCTGTCTAAATGGGAGCAAGTTTTATCAGGTGGAGCATGCTGGGAAAACATCAGTTCATTTATTTTGTGGAGCTTATGGATCCTGGAATGTCAACACCTCCCCCAGGTGTGAACGTGAGTACATCTTTTTCTTGGTACATCAAATGTCATGTACTACGTGAATATTGATCTCCCAGGTACATGGGTTTCATCGACACTTGGGAGAATATGAGAGTTGGAAAAAATTCAATTTTTTATTTTACTCCGTTACATATATAACTATCTTATCAGCACAGTTTGATCAGGTAACTTAACAACCAATCAAATGATCCGTTCCAGCAATCCTGTGTCCTAAACCACCAACATTAACCAATGGCTACATTGTCAACTCTACGGGCAACATGGCTTATAATGGAACATTGACCTATACGTGCTACCCTGGTTTTACCCTTCAGCCAACTGACACAGTTTATTGTAACTCTGATGGACACTGGTCACACATGCCATCATGCATATGTAAGTCATTACATTTCATTATGTATTGCTCACAGGGGCAACTTGTTTTTGTAAATAAAATAAAATCTCAGCTTATTTTTAAAAAGTTGGTAATTAAGTTTCTACGGGTAATCTATCGCTTTAGCGTAATCAATTCGGCCGTCACTAGTAATGTAGGGATAAGGTAACTAATAAATATGGCTTAAATATGGATATATTTTTGCATATTTTACTAAAATACTAAAGATAATTGAATATCAAACCACATTTAAGGTTTAAATCAATAAAAATGTCAGGAAATTAAAGTTTAACAACGATGTTACAGATACTAAATTTGCTATTAAAAACAGCGGCCATCTTAAGAAAATATTATTTTGAGTCATTTCCCTTTAATTTCTATTTGTATGGAAATGTATTGATGTTTGCTATTAAATAGGTTAGTCTTGTGTTTAAATACAAAGCATGCGTTTTTTTTTTTAATTCTGCCCTTTAAACAATTTAATTGACGACAATAAACATCAGTTCTAGAATTATTATTATGAGATGCAATTTTTATACATTAAGATACTCCCTATTTTTATAGAGCTACCACTACATATCTAATGTTTATTTAAATATTAGTTTGAGTTCATTCTTATTGTTTGTGTTATTGTTTGTTTCCTATTTTCATTTAATATTTTCAAGCTTTTTTCCTTTAATTAGTGATTTAATCATAAATGACGTCCCGTTTTTTGACCTCTCTTCTGCTTAACCTCCCCCCCCCCCCCACCCATTTTCGCCGTCACGAAATAGTTGTAATGTCGAAAATTACCTTTTTGCCCTGTCTGTTAAAGTCAAGCCATAATTCTAATGAAAAATATTTTTATCATTTTTGTATTAGGCGAAATACATAACGTTTCACGTTTCTTACCCCTCCCACTTCCCGCGTAAAACGTCGTCTCAAAACCAGTTACTCCACCCCTTAAGTGTGCGATGTCATTTAGGGTAGATGTCAAGTCCTATATACATTTTGAATAACCTTTGTTGTCAAAATGTTGATACCAAATACCCAAAATGAGTTATATGGGGTTGCCCATAAACGATGTCACATATGCAATGCTAATGTGACGTCAACTTACGCAGGGTGGTGGGGGGGGGGGGGGGGATGCGTGACGTCTATTTTGGAATCTTCTATAAAGCTGTGCTCAATGAAAATGAGGAACATAAAGCGTTCGTTTTCATGCATACATTTGTTCATAACTATTGCATGCCTGTTGTACCAAGCGGTGTTAAACAACCTCAGCACACCATCCCCGCCAAAAAGGGCCTGCCATTAAATGCCTACCGACGAAATTAGGCCGCACTATATTGACTCCAAATGAAATAACTTCTGACAACAAGGCTCAAACCAAGTAGCTCCTGTCAACAATATTCGACAAGTATTGACTAGCAGGTAAAATGGGACAAATCGAAAATTGAAAGTTTGTCGCCTCTGGGGGGTGACACCATTAAGTGCCGCACCGGGTGACACTCGACCTCGCTACGCCACTGAGCTAATGTAAAGCCACAGCTCAGTATTGGCTTAAATTTAACATAAAATAGTGTTAGCAGTGGACAGCCTCTAAGACTGTGCATTAGGAGTACGGCCGTCGGCAAAACGCCAGAGTCCGACGATATCTGAACATCAATTTTGTCTTTTATGAAGTGCGGAGCACCTTTAAGTCCTGAGCTTGGCCCCTGTTGACACCACCACTAGCGCCGCTTATGTCCACATAATAATCACACGTTTTGCGTGGAGCTTAATGGACAGACGTTTACAGGTGGGACCGGGAGCCTAAATGCATTTACCGAAGCCGCTGTGTCACGGGCATTTTAGAGCCGAACGTCTCAGGGCAGCAGGTTGCAGAAATTAAAAGCACGTGAATTTGTATAGTAGAGGGAGAACATCATGCCACTGTAATAAATTAAACACCAATATAATTCACCGAACTAAAGTTATTTAGATCTATTAGTCAGGCTAAACGTCGTTAAAGTCTCATCGCCATAGTGATTTAGTGCCTGTTTTGATTTTCTTTTAATTACGCGGTATCTTTCTTAAACATTAGCCTAATGACAAATGACGTCACGCGCGCCGCGAACTTTGTGACGTTGTGCTTAGTGGGGGATGAAACGGCGTGGTTGTGAAAAATGACGTATTTCTTTTTTTTTAACAGACGAATAAGTGATAGATTCTAATTTTCCTACGAACTATACGTTGATCTAGTGTTTTTTTTCTAGAGGGGGATATCACTATATTGTGATGGGCGGTTTATATATAATCTCAATATATTCTGATCTACTACTATTCATACGGCAACTATTATACTCGTGAGGAGGACGGGAATCACTCGTATGTTCCGCAGACACTAATTAACAATGTCAACAACTTAGTTTATGAAATAACATGAACTTAATTAACACACACGTATAGATCATTTTCACAATATCAAATAATACGTCCGTTTTCTACTATATCTAACCCCCAACTAACTTCACTGTTGCGTCTTACGTCATCGGTACATTGTCGCACCATGCTCACGTCACACTCACGCCACAAATATTTTTTTGAACACGCGCACAATACTCTCGCACCAAATCGTCTACCGTCCTTAGTAACCTCTACTCGTCTAGTCTAATTCTATATATCTACGCTATGACACATATAGTGGGTGTTTTTTTTTTTTTGGTGTGGTAATATGGATGGTGGGGAGGGGTAAACATTGACTACTGAAGAAATAAAAAATTGATGACAGCAGAAGGCAAAGAAAAAAAAAAAAAAACCATTTGGTATTCAAATGTAACAAATTAAAATTTGAACCTATTTTAAAAAACACAATAATCTTAATTCAGAAAAAGTGTAGGCCTAAGACTAATGTCTACAGACAAAATAAACAACTAGGCTTAATTAAATGGATCGCCCATAAATGACGTCATACTTTTCCCGACAATTTCCCTCTCACCCAATAGTTACTAAAAGCAAGATGATGATTTAATATCATTTCGCAGTTCTACTATACCCGAACCCTTAATCACAATTTCTAACGAAAACGAATATATTCTTCATCATTTTTGAAATAATATTTTACACCGTCCCATATTTTGAGTCCAACGTCATTTATGAGGAATATGGACGACCTAATAATTGACAAGGGGTCATCCATAAATGACGTCACGCTTTTTTTACGATTTTTACCTCCCCCCTCCCCTCCGTCACACGTCGTCACAAAAAGTCAGACCCCCCCCTAAAATGACGTCACACATCAGCCTACAACCCCCCCCCCCCCCAAAAAAAAATTGCAGTTGATTTTTTTTTAAAACATCGATATTTTTCCAAAATCTTGTCTGAAATATGTCAAAATATAGTATTTTAATCAATTCCTATTATAATTTATTAAAACTGTTTTTTAAAAAGCTAAATAATGTCTAAAATTCGTTTTCTAACATTTCTTATCTATAAAGCAAAAGTGTGACGTAGCACCATCTGAACTCCCCCCCCCCCCCTCTCCCCCTCATCACACATCGTCACAAAATTACCGACCCCCCCCCTCCCCCCTACGATTGTGACGTCATTTATGGACGACCCATAATCAGTACAAAAGGGTTTAGTAAATGTTGGACCTCCCAAAATTTTTTGAGATCTTGGATGTACATACATACATAGCCTTCATTCACTTGAAAATGAAATTAAAGATAAGAAGACGGCCCTCTGTCTTACTTATATTAAACAAGACAGGTATGTATATTAAACAACAAAGTCAACACAATATACATACGAATAGACATTTTTATCCAGGGAAACTACTCTAAATTTTATTTGGAAAGATGGCCGCTGTTTTTTTTCTACTAATATTTATCTCAAACACCTAGTTTAAAGTTAGTTTCATGTTATTTAAATTGTTTTGGTCACTGTTTGTTATTTTAAATCAATTATCTGTGATATTTTGTAAAATTTGACTTAAATAAACTTATTTAAACAAATATATTCATCAGCTACCTCTACCGCACATTACTACTGCAGCCGAATTGATTACGCTAAAACGATAGATTACCGTTTCTACGTGCTTCTGATTATTATTCACAACCAAATTAAATTTCTTTCAGCCTCTGATTGTGCATCACCACCCAAAGATCTGCCCAATGGGAAAGTTACACTAACAGGAAATGGATCCTACGCTTCAATACTTCGATACACTTGTAATCCTGGATATGATCTTATTGGGGTCACAACACAGTTTTGTGGGTCTGATGGTCAGTGGACTGGTCAAGCTCCGATGTGTAGAAGTGAGTGACATCAGATTTGACTAGCTCTCCTGTAATTACACTATGTGCATCTCAGTTAGAGTTGATGGTTTAGGTTTGGAAGGTTTTGAAGATTCAAGCAGGATTATTTAAGATTGTAGAGATTGAAGTTTGTTTTAAAAATATTTTCCTCCCCTGTTGATGATCTAGCTGTTGATGATCTAGCTGTTGATGATCTAGCTGTTGATGATCTAGCTGTTGATGATCTAGCAGCTGTTGATGATCTAGCAGCTGTTGATGATCTAGCAGCTGTTGATGATCTAGCTGTTGATGATCTAGCTGTTGATGATCTAGCTGTTGATGATCTAGCTGTTGATGATCTAGCTGTTGATGATCTAGCTGTTGATGATCTAGCTGTTGATGATCTAGCTGTTGATGATCTAGCAGCTGTTGATGATCTAGCTATTGGTGATCTAACTGTTGATGATCTAGCTGTTGATGATCTAGCTGTTGATGATCTAGCTGTTGATGATCTAGCTATTGTTTTCTATTCCAGTCCAGAAATGCAAATCTCCAACCGTAGCCAATGGTGATGTAAACGCCAGCGAGGCAGAGTTTAACCAGACAGTAGAGTTAAGCTGTAGGAGCGGCTACACCGTCAGCCCAGCAGGCAGTGCCATCATGACCTGTGGAGACGACCAGCAGTTTCACCCACTTCTATCTTGTATAGGTAGCCTGTCAAAATTTATTTTTATTTGAACCTGATGTATCCATTTTGTGTCAAACTTCGTTTGAAATCACCTGATGATTGGGATGACAAGAGGTAATGGCCATGTTTGTTACCTTTCTGCAGATGTCAATGAGTGTAACTCCAATGTTTGTCAACAAGTGTGTAGCAACACACCTGGCAGCTACACATGTCGCTGTTTACCTGGGTATCAGGCAGATGGAACCAAGTGTAATGGTTAGTGGCTCAGTTTAGTGGCTCAGTTTAGTGGCTCAGTTTAGTGGCTCAGTTTAGTGGCTCAGTTTAGTGGCTCAGTTTAGTGGCTCAGTTTAGTGGCTCAGTTTAGTGGCTCAGTTTAGTGGCTCAGTTTAGTGGCTCAGTTTAGTGGCTCAGTTTAGTGGCTCAGTTTAGTGGCTCAGTTTAGTGGCTCAGTTTAGTGGCTCAGTTTAGTGGCTCAGTTTAGTGGCTCAGTTTAGTGGCTCAGTTTAGTGGCTCAGTTTAGTGGCTCAGTTTAGTGGCTCAGTTTAGTGGCTCAGTTTTAGAACTCTTTGATTCTAGATCTAGAAGAATAATTTCAGATAAAATAATTAGTAGATATAATTCAGTTTCATATGATTGTTCAAGATTTAAACTATCAGCTCATGTATTACTTCAGTTTTATAATATGCTTAAATCTGCAATCTGTTGTAGATATTGATGAGTGCAGCACAAGCTACCCATGTAATCAAAGCTGCACAAATTTGAATGGATCCTATTCATGTGCGTGCAACACTGGCTATACATTATACACAGCCAATGGGACGGAGAAGTTTTTTATACCTCAATCAGAGGATGGTACACTGGCCGGGGACACATATAGACTCAACCATTCTTGTGTTCGTAAGTTAAATATCAGTGAAGAAAACCACGCAGTCCAACAGAGACAAAAGAAAACCCATCCCATCCTAAAGTTGGACTGCGTGGTTTTCAGCCACATTACTAATATGATTTCACTATTTATTTTGTTGTATCCCATGTTGTATCCCATGTAATATCCCATCTTGTATCCCATGTTGTATCCCATCTTGTATCCCATGTTGTATCCCATTTATCCCAGCTTGTATCCCATGTATCCCATCTTTTATCCCATATATCCCATCTTGTATCCCATGTTGTATCCCATGTTGTATCCCATGTATCCCATCTTGTATCCCATGTATCCCATCTTATATCCCATCTTGTATCCCATCTTGTATCCCATCTTGTATCCCATGTATCCCATCTTGTATCTCATGTATCCCATCTTGTATCCCATGCAGCTGTTCTGTGTACCAGCCTGCCCACACCAGCCAACGCTGAACTGCTGACCCAGAACTTACACTACCACTACAAGGCCAAGGTTGAGTTCAAATGTCAACTGGGGTTTGTTATGTCCAACCCAATGGCCGGAGTTTTAACATGCGCAGACACTAGAGCTTGGACTGGCCCTCAGATCAACTGTACAAGTTAGTTCCATTGAGCTTTTGTTAGTTCCATTGGGCTTTTGTTAGTTCCATTGGGCTTTTGTTAGTTCCATTAGGCTTTTGTTAGTTCCATTAAGCTTTTGTTAGTTCCATTAGGCTTTTGTTAGTTCCATTAGGCTTTTGTTAGTTCCATTGGGCTTTTGTTAGTTCCATTGGGCTTTTGTTAGTTCCATTGGGCTTTTGTTAGTTCCATTGGGCTTTTGTTAGATTTAATCCATTGGGATTTAAACAATGGTTTCAGTTACAACTTGGTTTAAAAAAAAATTCTGACTTACATGTCCTATCATGTTCCACTTGTATAATACAGAAGCCATTCATGTCCTACCATGTCCTACCATGTCCTACAGAAGCCATGTGTGATGTAGAACCAGCAACCAACTTGACCAACCCAGGAAACCTAAGCACAACTGCTACCATGATACCATACGGAGAAGTCATCACCATTTCCTGCTTTAGGCCTGGCTTCAAACCTTCCAGCTTTACAAGGAGAAGAAGATGCACTCTAATTGGTGGCCAGTATACACTTGATGGTAGTGTCAAAGACTTTGATTGTGGCTGTAAGTGGTTGCACTTCTTTAATAGATGCATACATATATGTACAGATAATGCATGTATTTTTAAACATATAATATGTGATCGTTAATGTGTTAATGGCTTGACCACTAATTAAATTTGTTCCTTAAAACTGTGTCCATGTTTTTATTAAGTCATTTCCTGTGGGAGGCCCAAAAATGAACCAGGATCTAGCTACAGCAGCCTCTCAACATTCTACTACGGTAACAGTTTTATTTTTGGCTGTGAGAGCATGTTTACACTTGAAGGCATGAGCACCCTGAACAACAATACAACAGTCACATGCAAAGCTGATGGCACCTGGGATTTTGGCAACCTGTCCTGCTCAGGTTAGTTCCTTGTGGCGCAGGGGCAGCAATTGGCTTCATCTCATTACTCATGTTGATAGTCTGCAGAGGATAATCTCTCTAATCTCTCAAATCTCTCTAATCTCTAGGTGTACAATGTGAGGACCCAGGCCAACCCCACCTGGGGCAGCAGGTAGCCAGTGACTATCGAGAAGGTCAGCTGGTCATCTTTAACTGTACACGCCCTGGCTACCAGCTGGAGCCACCGTATCCCATGTCCTGCAACTTTTCAAACAACAAACCTTCATTCAATGCTTCACTGCCCAAATGTCAAGGCAAGTTCTTTGTCATCAGAAATCTTAAATAGGTGTAGCAGTGGACTTTGTATTACTTTAAAGTTTGAAGTTTAAAAAATTGATATCTAGATTCTGTATATTTCAGATCCCATTCATGCTCTGATTTATTTTGAGCTGAACCATCTATTTAGGTTAGGTTGAAATTGAAGTGGATTTGTACTTAGATAGATAATACAACAGACCAGGAAGCCATTTTTATGTACCTTGTTTATTCTGTATCGGAAACGGAAACACATGACATGAAAGGGACATCACTCAAACATTATAAGACTAATACAAGAAGAATGAGTTCCCCCCCAAAATAAAGCTCAATATATTACAGAAATAAATTTTAAAAACTCTATTACATCCAATTTTTTAGACAAAGAAAAACCAACAATTGAAAACTGTCCGTCATCTGAAATCTTCATTGGAAAAGGGAAATTGGTGTCGCCTTACGTGTCCCCTGTCCCCTCAGACAATGGGGGGATACAGTCACTTGTGGTACTTCCAGCATGGCCGCCTAGCGACATGACGCTCAGCGCCATGGTAACCAAGGCAACCTTCAACTTCACATACAAAGACTATGCTGGAAACCAAGAAACTTGCTCTGTAACATTAAAAGTTAAAGGTATGTATAGAATTTAGTTCTGTGACATTAAAGGTATGTATAGAAACCTGATCAGTCACAATAACGATTGAGAAGAGTATATTTTTTTTACACAAAAAAAAATTGGGTCTACACTTTTAAAAAGCTGTAGTTGTTTATTTTTTGTTATTGTTAAAAATGTCAGCAATATCCACTAACTGGTGGCACTGCTGGTTACCATGGCACCCTACTTTATCTGACATTCTGCATCTATTATTGTCCATATTTTGAACCAATCATTGACAACAAAAGATTTCATATGGCATGGTTTCATTGAGTCTTGATTTAAAAACAACTTTTGAATGGAGTGTAATAGATTGACGATAGAAGCATGTGATTGTATATAAAACGTTTATTGGCTTCAACTACATGATGGAAACGAGAGAGGGCGGAAGTGACGAGACACAAATATATATATACATATAAGGGACATCACTCAAGATAACAGTATAAATATAATACTAATACAAGAAGAGTGAGTTCCCTTGACTTCACAAGTCTCACTATATTACATCCCTTTACCCTTAGTAAACACAACACATCTCTCAATAGAACAATTTACAGTATCCTAAAATCACCAATTATATTGTAACATGAACACTAGGGTAGATTACATCCTTACAAACAATGCACAATATGTTACAACATAATTAAAATACAAAACAATGATGTCAAAGTCCTTTTGACCTTTAAAATCATAGGTCTAACTTATTTGGGACTTTGATTGTCCTGCTTGACCTTCTCAGTGGCTTTTGATTTGGTGTCTCAAGATTCTGACCATATGGATTCTCTATCTCAGGAGGTCTAGGATCTAAATCATTAATTCCAGAATTTACATTTTCTGACTCTAGACAACTTGGTTCACTCATATCAACAGAACTTGGTTGTGAAACAAACTGAGTTGGTGTGAACTGTTCAGATTTGGTGGGATTGACAGATTCACACTTATTATCTGCACAAGTTATTTTTAACTGGTCTGCATGTCTACGGACAATAAGTCCATCATTTGTTTTTACTTTATAAGACACAGGTCCTGTACATTGAACAATTTGACCTGGTATCCATTTTTCCCTTCTCCCATAATTTCTCAGATACACATTATCATTAACTGCAAATTCTCTTTCAATGGATGATTTGTCATGATTTACTTTTTGTGTATGTTGATGTTGGGAAACAGACCTTTGAACAGTTGGATGTAGTAGGTCAAGATGAGTTTTAATTTTCCTACCACATAGCAATTCGCATGGTGCAACACCTGTTGTTATATGAGGAGTTGTGCGGTATTTGGCTAAGAACCTGTTTACTCTTTCTCTGAGAGAAAATTTGTTACCGGTACTCATTTTTACCATAGCGGTTTTGAATATTCCTACTGCTCTTTCAGCCAAACCATTCCCAGCAGGGTGATAGGGTGATGTGGTTATATGCTCAATACCATTTGCTACACAAAACAGTTTAAACTCATGAGCTGTGAAACTAGGCCCATTATCTGAAACAATTTGATCTGGTAATCCATGAGTTGAAAATATTTCCTTAAGTTCTATAATGGTATCATTTGCAGTGATTGTGTTCATGATTTTAACTTCTAACCACTTAGAATGTGAATCAATATCAATTAAGAACATTTTGTTCATGAAGGGTCCTGCGAAATCTATATGTATACGTTTCCATGGTTCGATTGGCCAGTCCCAGTTTTGCAAAGGTGCTGTAGCTGGTTGCTTTGAATGTTGTGCACAGCTTGAACAAAGCTTTACATATTTTTCAATATCAGCATCCATATGTGGCCACCAGAACCACGAGCGTGCAAGACTCTTCATTTTGGAAGAACCAAGATGAGTACCTATCATGTAAAGTTCTTAAAACTTCTTTTTGTAACATTTTAGGGATAATGACCCTTGACCCCCATAGTATACATCCATCTTCTAGACTTAACTCTGTTTTTCTTATTTTATATGGCTTTAAGTCCTCATTCACTGACTCTTCAGGCCAACCATTTTTACAGTACTCATATACTTTTATTAAGCACTCATCTTTTTGTGTTTCTCTTTTAATCTTTTAATATCATTCACATTTATATTGGAGTTATCCATGATAGTGAAGAGAACAAATACATCTTCTGGTACATAGCTAAGGCTTTGGTTTTTTAAAGGTAATCGACTAAGACTATCTGCACTATTCTTAGATCCAGGTTTGTATCTCAATTCATAATTGTATGCAGTTAGTGTGATAGCCCATCTTTGAATTCTTTGTGTGGCATGCTCAGGTAGGGTTTTGTTATCTCCAAATAAACCTAGCAATGGTTTATGATCTGTAAAGATGGTGAACTTCCTACCAAACAGAAACTTATGAAATTTCTTAACACCAAAAATGATGCCTAAGCCTTCCCTATCTAACTGAGAATAATTTTTCTCAGCCTGGTTCAAAGATCTACTGGCAAAAGCAATGGGTCTGTCACCCTTTTCATCCATGTGGGACAAGACTGCTCCTACACCATCTGGTGAAGCATCACATGTTAAGATAAGTCTTCTCCCTGGGTCATAGTGAGTTAGTAAGGTGTCAGAAGACAAAGCTTCTTTTGCTGTATTAAAAGCAGCATCTTGTTGTTTACCCCAGTGCCAAGTTGCATTTTTCTGTAGCAGCTTGTACAGTAGTGATAGTTTACCAGACAGATTTCCCATGAACTTCGCATAGTAATTTATCAAGCCCAAAAAAGCTCTTAGTTGTTGGGTATTTTCAGGTTTGGGTGCTTCTTTAATGGCTTTTGTTGTCTCAGGTTGAGGTCTGAGACCTTGCTTGCTTAATATATAACCAAGAAAACTAATTTCTGTCAGCATGAATTGACATTTATCTTTGTTTATCTTTAAACCTTTTTCACCAACTATTTTCAAGACTTTATCAAGTGTTTTAAGATGTTCAGTGTCATTCTTACCAGTTATGTACACATTGTCAAAGTAAACACCAACATTTGGAATATCCTTAAAAATACTGTCCATGACAGCTTGGAAAATTCCAGGGCTGGATGATATACCAAAACATAGTCTTTCATATTGGTAGAGTCCTTTATGTGTGTTTATTGTCGTATAGACTTTTGAATCTGGATGCAGTTCTAGTTGAGTGTAAGCATGACTAAAGTCTAATTCAGTGAATTTGTCTCCTCCTGCCAAATTCAAAGAAATTTCCTCAATGTTAGGAATAGGGTACCTATTTAGCTCTATTTGCTTATTCAGTGTGGCTTTATAGTCTCCACAAATTCTTACAGAACCATCCTTCTTTAACACTGGCACAATGGGCGTTGCCCAATCGGAATAGTCTACCTTCTTTATGATGCCATTAGATTCCAATCTACTTAGCTCATTTTCAATTTTATTCCTCATTGCATAAGGTGGAACTCTAGCTTTGCAGTATCTTGGATTTGTGTCTTTAATGCTTATCTTCACTGTTCTATCATTTAGTAATCCTGAATTACCAAAAACACTTTCATTTTCAGATATAACTTTATCTATTGAAGTAAAACTAGATTCTCTTGCTTTGATCACTGAAAATATACTCTCCCAGTTTAACTTAAGATCACTTAACCAGTTCCTACCTAGTAATGGTGGTCCATTTCCTTCAACCACAAGAAGAGGAAGTTTAACACTTTGACCATTATAACTTACATGAACCATACACTCTCCTATCACTGGAACATTGTCACCAGTGTATGTTGTTAGACACTTGTGACATGGTTGTAGAGGCACTGATCCTCCTGTGACAGCGTCAAAGTCCTTCTTTGTGATGACTGTTAGAGATGCTCCAGTGTCAAGTTGGAAGCTGATGCTCTTACCGTTGATATTAACTAGTACATTGATGGGAGCATGACTTATTGATTTCACAGAGAACAGGTTGAAATCCGGCTGCGAATCAGTTTGAGCATTTTCACAGGTAGAGTGGTTCATTGGTTGGGTTAGGTAGTCTTGGTGAGAGTTAACATAGTGCTGCCTTTGGTTGCGGTACTGTCTTGACTGGCTAGATTTAGCAACAGACGAAGACTTTGCAAAGCAGGCCTTGGCAATGTGACCTTGCTTACTGCACTTATAACAAGTTGCTGATTTGAACTTGCATCGATGAGATGCATGGGGACCTTTGCATCGATGACATTTTTGATAATTATTACTAGATTTAGATCTAGGATTTGAACGAGCAGGCTGTTTAGCATAAGTTGGAATGCTCTGATGGGGTTGGTGTTTGTTGACTAACCTGCTGTTTACTGCATGGATCCCTGAGGGTGCTAGAGATCTCGCCGCATCGGATGACTGCTGGAATGAAGTTGCTAGTTGTATTGCTTTTTCTAATGTTAGATCTGACTCGAGCAGCAACTTTCTTTGAACATCAGGGCTATTTACACCTGTCACAAACTTTTCACATAGTCTGTCAGACAGCGTGTCTCCGAATTCACAGAATCTACTTAAATAACGTAAAGCAGCAACATATTCTGATATTGACTCGTTTGGTTGACGAGTCCTACCGTCAAATCTAGCTCTACACAGAAACTTTGATGGTACAGGCGCGTGGTGGTCTGTTAGCAATTTGCTCAGCTCGTTAAAGCTCTTGGTAGTTAGACTAGCTGGTGCGCATAAGTCCTTTAATAGCCTAAATTGTTGAGGCCCTATGACTGTTAACAAAACAGCTCTCTTTTTGGCTTCTATCGTCACGTCATTAGCTTCAAGGTAAAAGCTTAACCTATCTAGATAATCATGAATGGTTTCATCATTCGAATCAAATTCTTTTATTTGGCCATATAGCGCCATTATTCTAGAAATACTTAGCCAATATGCTCTAGCAAGCTCATTTTTAAGTAAGCATATGCTCTTTCTAGTGGATTATTTATCCTCGTCGCCAGATGTAATAGATTGACGATAGAAGCATGTGATTGTATATAAAACGTTTATTGGCTTCAACTACATGATGGAAACGAGAGAGGGCGGAAGTGACGAGACACAAATATATATATACATATAAGGGACATCACTCAAGATAACAGTATAAATATAATACTAATACAAGAAGAGTGAGTTCCCTTGACTTCACAAGTCTCACTATATTACATGGAGTTTTGTTTCTCCTTCAGATGATACCCCACCAAACATCATCTGCCAGGATGCCTACACGTTTGAATTTAGAAACCAGACAGATGACCTGTACCAGGCCTTCAACAGGAATGTCGTGCATGTTTTTGATGACTCCACTCCCATGGACCAGCTTGTGGTGACCTTTGAACCTGCAAATTACACTTTCAGGCCAGGTCAGATGCTAAGCCCATCCTTCCCTCCCAGTCATTACCAGCTGGTTACAGCTAGAGTTCAAGACAACTTCAACAACACAGCAGTCTGCCAGTTTGGCTTGTACTACCAGCGTAAGTATGTCACAAACCATCAATACGTCGTTGGCTTGTACTACCAGCGTAAGTCTGTCACAAACCATCAATACGTCACACACCTTCTGTATGTCACACATCTTTAAATAGTCTAAACACAGGATTGTCTTCTTGTGACATATTATAAAAGGCTTTCCTGATCATATTAAGTACAGCATATTTTGTAAAGTTCAAATTTTATTTTTATTAAAGAACAGCATATTTTGTAAAGTTCAAATTTTATTTTTATTAAAGAACAGCATATTTTGTAAAGTTCAAATTTTATTTTTATAAAAGAACAGCATATTTTGTAAAGTTCAAATTTTATTTTTATTAAAGAACAGCAAATTTTGTAAAGTTCAAATTTTATTTTTATTAAGAGAAATTTTCAACACATTTTTAGCCACTAAACGATAATTGCTTTTAAAAATTATGAATCAATTATTTGTTATTTATGTTATTCAAGATTTACAATTGTCTCTTTCTGGTCCACAAAATATTTGTCCACTCAATATCAGCTGACGTATGTAGCCCGTACTATGTGAGAACCCCTCCCAACGCCAATCTTACGTGTTCACCAAATGGGGATGGCTATGACTGCATCATTCAGTGTGTCAGTGGATACCGTCTGTATTCTGATCTGTCCAAAACCTCCGCTAGAGTTTCTTGTTCTAAGAGAGGAGAAGAGTTTCTACCTAAAGATGACGTCAAGTGTGTTAGCCTGGGTAAGTCATGCTAAATACCAGTTGTTGTTTTTTATAGCTAGTTTGTACAAGCATTTTATTGTCTCGTGTGTCTTCTGTGTAAGTGGTCTCAAATAAATTTGTTTAGTCTTTCAAAATATTTTCAAGCTCATGTTTTTCTGTTCAAATTCACTTAGAGTCTTTGATTTCATTTTGAATACTCTGAATGAATCCATTGAAATATCCATAGGGTTACATTTGTTTATGATCTCCATGCTGCAAGTTCAGCTTTTGTAGGGGTATGGTAGAAGACTTATTTTATTTGGTTTTTACTTTTGTAGGGGTATAGTAGAACACTTATTTTATTTGGTTTTTACTTTTGTAGGGGTATAGTAGAACACTTATTTTATTTGGTTTTTACTTTTGTAGGGGTATGGTAGAACACTTATTTTATTTGGTTTTTACTTTTTTAGGGGTATGGTAGAACATTTATTTTATTTCTTGTCTTTTGAAAAAAAGTCTGGATGTGTAAAAATTGTAGTGGTAGGTTTGAGATGTAGTTCTAAGAGCATCTTTCCACTTATAGATACTCTCTCTGATGGGCCTTCTTTATAGATTTTATAGATACTATCTCTGATGGGGCTTGTTTATAAATAGTAGCTCTAATTAGGAGAAGCCTTTTTCTCATTGGCTTAAATGTGGTGGCATATTTTGTTGGCTTTTTTTGGAAATATTTATTGGACTGAAGCAATATGGCTGCAGCAATATGGCTGGAGCACATGTGGACAGTGGCTGTAGAACAGAGAGCAGTTTTGATGCTGTCATTTTTACTTTCTCGTATATACGAAGTATAGAGAAAGTATTGTATCACTGATACGGAAAAACATAATTTTGCAATCTTTTTCGTATGTCTGTGTGTCTATGTGTGTGTGTCTGTCTGTCCGTGTGTAAACACGATTACTTGAGAACCGTTACAGCTAGGTTGATGAAATTTCATATATAAGTATTTTATCAAAATCGTAGATCCGTATCAACTTTTGAGCGATTTCCGATAACCGGAAGTGGTACTTTTCCTACTTTGAATTTTTCAAAAGCCTATAACTTAAGTACTATTTCAGATAGATAAATGAAATTTCACATGTAAGTAAAAGATCTAATTCTCTACCTTCTGTTAAATTTTGAGTAATTTCCGTTGACCGGAAGTAGTAATTTACGCTACTTCCGATTTCTCAAAAAACTAATGTAAATTTTTAAAGTACTAATAATATTGCGCACTATTATGCGCTTTTTTATTTGCCGTTCACTTGGTGTGCAATTAATTTGTCTACGAGATTTTATTCTATTTTTAAAACTTTAAGAATTTAAAAATGGATTAAAAATCATGTCTATAGCCCGAGTTCCCATCCCCTGTTATTTTATATAAGAATATTCGAGAAAGTTTAGGGGAGGTCACTCCCGGTTTATTTGAAAGGCCTTTGGGTCAGTGTAACAACATGAATTCTTTGTTGTTGTGGGTTAGCTTTCATACAGGAACACGAGCAACAGTGGCAACTTCAAATGACAACTTTATTTACACTATGTACAGATAAATCCGTGGTACATCCATATTTGAAGATCAACTGATATAGGTACAAATAATAATCACGACTCCAAGTCATGGAGACATCTTACATTCACTGCCATCGTTCCAGTCCCAAGTCCTAGCACACAACACCCGTTCACCTTTCGCTCTCCCTTTTATTCACTACTTTCTCTCCCCTTACGTCAATGAGCGATCTCACCCAAAACACGGAAAAACACATGACGATCGCTCAGACAGTCCTTCCGCTAGCCAGGTACTCTTCATTCATGCAAAACACAATATAATAAAGATACATAATAATACAGTCTGTGACACGTGCCCCCTTCGAATAAAATTTTGTGTAACAAAATTTATAAATACAATATTAGTAGGGCAGGATCATGTGCCAGACAACAAAATTTATAAATACAGTATTGGTAGGGCAGGATCATGTGCCAGACAACAAAAAATTGTGTACAACTCAAAGTAGAGTAAAATATATTCATTTTAGACTAAGCACTTGTAGTCATAAATTTATAGTGCATACAAATACAACAGTATGTAGTGACTATATCAGTGATAATTAAAATATGTCAGTGTTTTTAACAAAAACTTTAAATGTACAAGCATTATGTGTAATATATTCAAATATGAGAAAGAAAAACATTTCAATTACCCAGTAATTGTAGTATAAACAAGACAAATGGGTGTAATAAATTACCAAACCAGTCTGGTACATGACTTAATTACCAAAACATAATACATAGTTGAAATTATCAAAGACTTAATTCAACTCATAATTTAAATAACTATATCCTATGTAGTAAAAAAAACTTCCTTATCATCAAGGCATGTTATTACGACGCATGATTAATATACTTTGTTGTCTCCCCTAGTTGACCCATTTCAGACAAATCTAGGTCACAACACAATCACATTCTTGCCTTACACAGGTATTGACTAATACACAATACATCATTGAGACTTCCGTCTTATTGTTATGCGGAATAAATAGTCTCTAACTCTTACTTTATACATTATTCCCTGTTAATTAATAGTATAGAATAGGTTTAACATAATACAGTTTACATTCTTTAGATATAGTACACAATTTATGTTTACTCAAACACATTATTTGATATTTATATATTACAGTTACAGACTGTATAATATTAATAAACTGTCAATTGATAATTTAATCTTAGCATCCTCTATAGCATGAGTAATCGTTCTCGTGCAGTTGACGATGACCTGTATGCCATCTCTCCCTCAAATTGTAGCTTTTAGCTGTGCTACCATAATCATTTCCTAGATTTCGTGTAACTTGTGTTACTTCATTTGTTTTAATATTCTCCTCTGGTTTCTGAACAACGTCAGTAGTTATCTTGCTTTGTGTACGTTCGTTTGGTTCATCAACCAACTCAATATAAATATTATGGCATTGCTTTGGCCTCTCATAATATGTGTTGCGTCGGTAACTTCCATTAGTATACCTATTCACACTTTTGTTATTCTGATTTGAACTTGATACATTATTCCTTAAATTACTGTATTTCTCACATGACTTTCTGTGTACATAATTGTTTCTTCTCTGATTTGCCAACCTATGCCAACATTGATTTTGGTAATGACCTGTTTTTGCGCAGTAAAAACATCTAGATTTTGGCTTCTTATAAACATGGTGACTGTATTCATAGTTTGCTAAATTTCTTTTTCTTTCATTCTGTGCATTAATGACATTAATGACATTCTTATTAACATGTTGACTGTATTCATAGTTTGCTAAATTTCTTTCACTTTCATTCTGTGCATTAATGACATTATAGTTTCTAGTTACTGTTTCATCTTTCTTAACTTCCTTGTGCTTCTTTATTGATTCTAATTCACACATAAATTTCTGTGTTAATTTCTCCATTTCTTTGTTAAATTTATTCTTGAGTTCTAGTATATCTTCTTTATAGTTTGACTCCAATTTTCGAAGTAAATCTTCAATAGGTACGTTCTCTTCATTGTGGCTTATTAAGTTCACTGATTCATTAATCATCATTAGTTTATCATGATTCCTGCCATTCTTCGATGGACTTATTAAATCATCACTGCCATTCACTGATGGGCTTATTAAATCATTTTGATTACTATTCTCTGATGGACTTATTTCTTGTTGACTGCCATTCTCTGATGGACTTGTTTCTTGTTGACTGCCATTCTCTGATGGACTTACGATACAACTTTCAATAATATTCTGGTGTACCTGCGTTTGAGTCAATAAAGAGTCAATCTTAAAACATTCTAATGTATCTGTCACCTTTAAATCATTATTAAGTTCAACCTCTGTTTTATCCTTGGGTTTCAATTCTTCCTGGACTATGTTACTCTGTTCTTCATTCCAAAGGTTGCCAATATTTACTTCTTCAAGTTCTGCTTTAAATTCTGTCTGTTCACTTTCTAATTTTGGTTCATTTGTGTCTGTTATAGCTTTCATTTCTAATAGTTCTTGTTTATATTCTAGTTCATGTAGGCCAACTTGTTTTTCCAAAGTTTCAGCCCTTTTATCTGCTCTCTGTTTTCTGTTTCTTTTTTTTTCGCTTTCCTTTTAGTTGTACAGTCTCTTCTACTTTATCTCCATCTGACATTTCTTCTTCTTTTTGCATGTCTGTAATAGCTGTTGATCTATTACGCACTATTTCTGTCTCACCATCTAATTCTCTTATTACTTTTCCATGAGCTAGTCTGGGTTGTTCATTTTCTTCGTCCCATGCTTCTAATGCTTTTTCTATGTCTCTGTCAAATCGAGTGTTTGCCCAGGCTATCTGCTTCTTCATCTTCTTAATGCCTTGCGCCCTCGCTAGTGCTAGATATTCTTCAAAACATAACATTTTGATATATTTTCTATTTATGACATAAAATATAAATTCATTAGTTAACAATAGGTAAATGTTAATTAATTTACAATACCCTTTCTTGGTTTCTGGCTTGTTTTAGTTGATTACAGACATCTGGTAATCCAAGAAAAGTTCATAGTACATATATACGTCCAAAAATAGTTCACTTTGTTGATTCCAAAAAGTTGAAAAAATTCAAAATAGTTCTAGTAGCCTGTTACAGAGTAGAAATTTGTCCAGTTTTAGATAAGACATCTTTAGGAACAGTTTAGGAACAGTTACAAAAATAAACTTGATCTGCTAAATCCAAACAGTAGAAAAACTTGAACAGCTAATCCATATAGAAAAAACTGGAACAGCTAAATCCAAACAGTAGAAAAGAAACACTAAGACTTGATCGGCTAAATCCAAACAGAAAAAATACACAGACGATA
The DNA here is from genome assembly GCF_028476545.2 of Physella acuta. Taxonomy (NCBI): domain Eukaryota; kingdom Metazoa; phylum Mollusca; class Gastropoda; family Physidae; genus Physella; species Physella acuta. Next base: position 284,557 of record NW_026731807.1, read on the forward strand.
TTTACTCGACATTGGTGAGACAATATCGAAATAAGGTGATAAAAATTATCACGTTGATGACTTGACTTGTACAAAACGTCTGACTTGACTACAGCAACCCTTCTGACTTGAATGTAGATAGATGACTTTCAAGAACTTGACGTACTTGGTAAACAGTGGAAGACCACAGACTGTAATATCTCCATTTCTGACATATGTAGCACCAATTCTTCAACCACTTGTGACATCATAAGTAACAGTAATACAATGTAGCAACATCACTTTATTGCCTCCACTTCTGACACCATATGTAACAACATGAATTCTTTGTTGTTGTGGGTTAGCTTTCATACAGGAACACGAGCAACAGTGGCAACTTCAAATGACAACTTTATTTACACTATGTACAGATAAATCCGTGGTACATCCATATTTGAAGATCAACTGATATAGGTACAAATAATAATCACGACTCCAAGTCATGGAGACATCTTACATTCACTGCCATCGTTCCAGTCCCAAGTCCTAGCACACAACACCCGTTCACCTTTCGCTCTCCCTTTTATTCACTACTTTCTCTCCCCTTACGTCAATGAGCGATCTCACCCAAAACACGGAAAAACACAAGACGATCGCTCAGACAGTCCTTCCGCTAGCCAGGTACTCTTCATTCATGCAAAACACAATATAATAAAGATACATAATAATACAGTCTGTGACAGTCAGGTTAATTTGATGCAGTTGATTGGACTTTGGCTATTTTGCAGGAATTTTTTGGACATTGACAAATTTTACCTCCTTCTCTCCTATCCTAAATATTTGTCCCCTCATGATAATGAGATTCATAAACCATTTTACTACTTTTATATGAGTTTACAATAACAAGAACTAAAAATGTGTCTTAAGGTTTAGCCTATCTCAAATTGAAGTAGAATATTTGTAACACACAGACATATGTGCACACACACACACACATTCACATAAAGATTGTGCTAGTTGGGGGGGGGGGGGAGTTAGTTTCTAATTCTACAACATGTTCCTGCTAAAGATTTGATTGGTTGTACACGTCATGTGGTCCACTTTTTGTTGCAGCAAAAGATTTGATTGGTTGTACACATCATGTGGTCCACTTTTTGTTGAGGCAAAAGATTTGATTGGCTGTACATGTCATGTGGTCCACTTTTTGCTGCAGCAAAAGTTTTGATTGGTTGTACACGTCATGTGGTCCACTTTTTGTTGCAGCAAAAGATTTGATTGAAGGAGGTTATCACATGATTGTAAACTATACCTACGTGGGAAATGTGACGGACAGCTGTAAGACCGGCTATGGAACCATTATAAATAATACTCTGCAACAGATGAACAACGAAAAAAGGCCAACTGTCCTATGTGATTTTTTTCAGCTCACTGGAAAAATGACCTTAAAGTCCCTGGAAATCAACTCTACTCTGAAAACAGTAAGATTGTTTCAGTTTAAATACATAATTCTAGTTTTTGTAAAAAAAATTCAGTTTAAATACATAATTCTAGTTTTTGTAAAAAAAATTCAGTTTAAATACATAATTCTAGTTTTTGTAAAAAAAAATTCAGTATAAATACATAATTCTAGTTTTTGTAAGATTGTTTCAGTTTAAATACATAATTCTAGTTTTTGTAAAAAAAAAAATTCAGTTTAAATACATAATTCTAGTTTTTGTAAAAAAAAAATTCAGTTTAAATACATAATTCTAGTTTTTGTAAAAAAAAAAATTCAGTTTAAATACATAATTCTAGTTTTTGTAAAAAAAAATTCAGTTTAAATACATAATTCTAGTTTTTGCAAAAAAAATTCAGTTTAAATACATAATTCTAGTTTTTGTAAGATTGTTTCAGTTTAAATACATAATTCTAGTTTTTGTAAAAATTTCAGTTTAAATATATAATTCTAGTTTTTGTAAAAAAAAATTCAGCTTAAATACATAACTCTAGTTTTTGTAAAAAAAAATTTCAGTTTAAATACATAATTCTAGTTTTTGTAAGATTGTTTCAGTTAAAATACATAATTCTAGTTTTTGTAAAAAAATTCAGTTTAAATACATAATTCTAGTTTTTGTAAGATTGTTTCAGTTTAAATACATAATACTAGTTTTTGCAAAATTGTTTCAGTTTAAATACATAATTCTAGTTTTTGTAAAAAAAAAAATTCAGTTTAAATACATAATTCTAGTTTTTGTAAAAAAAAAAATTCAGTTTAAATACATAATTCTAGTTTTTGTAAGATTGTTTCAGTTTAAATACATAATTCTAGTTTTTGTAAAAAAAAAATTCAGTTTAAATACATAATTCTAGTTTTTGTTTTAAAAAAATTCAGTTTAAATACATAATTCTAGTTTTTGTAAGATTGTTTCAGTTTAAATACATAATTCTAGTTTTTGTAAAATTGTTTCAGTTTAAATACATAATTCTAGTTTTTGTAAAAAAAAATTCAGTTTAAATACATAATTCTAGTTTTTGTAAAAAAAATTCAGTTTAAATACATAATTCTAGTTTTGCAAAAAAAATTCAGTTTAAATACATAATTCTAGTTTTTGTAAGATTGTTTCAGTTTAAATACATAATTCTAGTTTTTGTAAAAATTTCAGTTTAAATATATAATTCTAGTTTTTGTAAAAAAAAATTCAGCTTAAATACATAACTCTAGTTTTTGTAAAAAAAAATTTCAGTTTAAATACATAATTCTAGTTTTTGTAAGATTGTTTCAGTTAAAATACATAATTCTAGTTTTTGTTAAAAAAATTCAGTTTAAATACATAATTCTAGTTTTTGTAAGATTGTTTCAGTTTAAATACATAATTCTAGTTTTTGTAAAAAAAAAAAATTCAGTTTAAATACATAATTCTAGTTTTTGTAAAAAAAAAAAAATTCAGTTTAAATACATAATTCTAGTTTTTGTAAGATTGTTTCAGTTTAAATACATAATTCTAGTTTTTGTAAAAAAAAAATTCAGTTTAAATACATAATTCTAGTTTTTGTTTAAAAAAAATTCAGTTTAAATACATAATTCTAGTTTTTGTAAGATTGTTTCAGTTTAAATACATAATTCTAGTTTTTGTAAAATTGTTTCAGTTTAAATACATAATTCTAGTTTTTGTAAAAAAAAATCAGTTTAAATACATAATTCTAGTTTTTGTAAAAAAAATTCAGTTTAAATACATAATTCTAGTTTTTTGCAAAAAAAACTCAGTTTAAATACATAATTCTAGTTTTTGTAAGATTGTTTCAGTTTAAATACATAATTCTAGTTTTTGTAAAAATTTCAGTTTAAATATATAATTCTAGTTTTTGTAAAAAAAAATTCAGCTTAAATACATAACTCTAGTTTTTGTAAAAAAAAATTTCAGTTTAAATACATAATTCTAGTTTTTGTAAGATTGTTTCAGTTAAAATACATAATTCTAGTTTTTGTAAAAAAAATTCAGTTTAAATACATAATTCTAGTTTTTGTAAGATTGTTTCAGTTTAAATACATAATTCTAGTTTTTGTAAAAAAAAAATTCAGTTTAAATACATAATTCTAGTTTTTGTAAGATTGTTTCAGTTAAAATACATAATTCTAGTTTTTGTAAAAAAAAAAAATTCAGTTTAAATACATAATTCTAGTTTTTGTAAGATTGTTTCAGTTTAAATACATAATTCTAGTTTTTGTAAAAAAAAATTCAGTTTAAATACATAATTCTAGTTTTTGTTTTAAAAAAATTCAGTTTAAATACATAATTCTAGTTTTTGCAAAAAAAATTCAGTTTAAATACATAATTCTAGTTTTTGTAAAAATTTCAGTTTAAATATATAATTCTAGTTTTTGTAAAAAAAAATTCAGCTTAAATACATAACTCTAGTTTTTGTAAAAAAAAATTTCAATTTAAATACATAATTCTAGTTTTTGTAAGATTGTTTCAGTTACAATACATAATTCTAGTTTTTGTAAAAAAAATTCAGTTTAAATACATAATTCTAGTTTTTGTAAGATTGTTTCAGTTTAAATACATAATTCTAGTTTTTGTAAAAAAAAAAATTCAGTTTAAATACATAATTCTAGTTTTTGTAAAAAAAAAAAAATTCAGTTTAAATACATAATTCTAGTTTTTGTAAGATTGTTTTAGTTTAAATACATAATTCTAGTTTTTGTAAAAAAAAATTCAGTTTAAATACATAATTCTAGTTTTTGTTTAAAAAAAATTCAGTTTAAATACATAATTCTAGTTTTTGTAAGATTGTTTCAGTTTAAATACATAATTCTAGTTTTTGTAAAATTGTTTCAGTTTAAATACATAATTCTAGTTTTTGTAAAAAAAATTCAGTTTAAATACATAATTCTAGTTTTTGTAAAAAAAATTCAGTTTAAATACATAATTCTAGTTTTTGCAAAAAAAATTCAGTTTAAATACATAATTCTAGTTTTTGTAAGATTGTTTCAGTTTAAATACATAATTCTAGTTTTTGTAAAAATTTCAGTTTAAATACATAACTCTAGTTTTTGTAAAAAAAAAATTTCAGTTTAAATACATAATTCTAGTTTTTGTAAGATTGTTTCAGTTAAAATACATAATTCTAGTTTTTGTAAAAAAAATTCAGTTTAAATACATAATTCTAGTTTTTGTAAGATTGTTTCAGTTTAAATACATAATTCTAGTTTTTGTAAAAAAAAAAATTCAGTTTAAATACATAATTCTAGTTTTTGTAAAAAAAAAAAAAATCAGTTTAAATACATAATTCTAGTTTTTGTAAAAAAAAAAAAATTCAGTTTAAATACATAATTCTAGTTTTTGTAAGATTGTTTCAGTTTAAATACATAATTCTAGTTTTTGTAAAAAAAAAATTCAGTTTAAATACATAATTCTAGTTTTTGTAAGATTGTTTCAGTTTAAATACATAATTCTAGTTTTTGTAAGATTGTTTCAGTTTAAATACATAATTCTAGTTTTTGTAAAATTGTTTCAGTTTAAATACATAATTCTAGTTTTTGTAAAAAAAATTCAGTTTAAATACATAATTCTAGTTTTTGTAAAAAAAATTCAGTTTAAATACATAATTCTAGTTTTTGTAAGATTGTTTCAGTTTAAATACATAATTCTAGTTTTGGAAGATTGTTTCAGTTTATATACATAATTCTAGTTTTTGTAAAAATTTCAGTTTAAATACATAATTCCAGTTTTTGTAAGATTGTTTCAGTTTAAATACATAATTCTAGTTTTTGTAAGATTGTTTCAGTTTAAATACATAATTCTAGTTTTTGTAAAAATTTCAGTGTAAATACATTATTCTAGTTTTTGTAAAAAAAATTCAGTTTAAATACAAAATTCTAGTTTTTGTAAGATTGTTTCAGTTTAAATACATAATTCTAGTTTTTGTAAAATTGTTTCAGTTTAAATACATAATTCTAGTTTTTGTAAGATTGTTTCAGTTTAAATACATAATTCTAGTTTTTGTAAAATTGTTTCAGTTTAAATACATAATTCTAGTTTTTGTAAGATTGTTTCAGTTTAAATACATAATTCTAGTTTTTGTAAAAAAAAAATTCAGTTTAAATACATAATTCTAGTTTTTGTTTTAAAAAAATTCAGTTTAAATACATAATTCTAGTTTTTGTAAGATTGTTTCAGTTTAAATACATAATTCTAGTTTTTGTAAGATTGTTTCAGTTTAAATACATAATTCTAGTTTTTGTAAGATTGTTTCAGTTTAAATACATAATTCTTGTTTTTGTAAAATTGTTTCAGTTTAAATACATAATTCTAGTTTTTGTAAAAAAAATTCAGTTTAAATACATAATTCTAGTTTTTGTAAAAAAAAATTCAGTTTAAATACATAATTCTAGTTTTTGTAAGATTGTTTCAGTTTAAATACATAATTCTAGTTTTTGTTAGATTGTTTCAGTTTAAATACATAATTCTAGTTTTTGTAAAATTTTCAGTTTAAATACATAATTCTAGTTTTTGTGAGATTTGTTAGTTTAAATACATAATCCTAGTATTTAGAACATTCGACAAGTATAAAATAAGATTGTTTCAGTTTAAATACATAATTCTAGTTTTTGTAAAAAAAATTCAGTTTAAATACATCATTCTAGTTTTTGTAAAAAAAAATTCAGTTTAAATACATAATTCTAGTTTTTGTAAGATTGTTTCAGTTTAAATACATAATTCTAGTTTTTGTTAGATTGTTTCAGTTTAAATACATAATTCTAGTTTTTGTAAAAAAATTCAGTTGAAATACATAATTCTAGCTTTTGTAAGATTTTTTAGTTTAAATACATAATCCTAGTTTTTAGAACATTCGACATGTATAAAATTAGTTTGTTTATTTCAGCCACAAATTAGGTCATCATGGTTACTGGCACAGTAAATTTGGTCATTACTGTAAAATTATTTGCTAACTGTGGCCATAATGTGACCAAACTTGGTCATTACTGTAAAATCCCAAATTTATTTGTTAACTGTGGCCATAATGAAATGTGACCAAACTTGGTCATTACTGTAAAATCCCAAAATTATTTGTTAACTGTGGCCATAATGTGACCATAAATTTTCTTAGCCTTTCCTCGAGGTATAACTTTTGAATTATAAAAATTCTAACAATCAATGAAAAAGCCTGTGTAATTTGAGACATTGAATAAACCTATGACCATTGAATAAACGTATGACATGTGAATAAACCTATGACATTGAATAAACCTATGACATTGACTAAACCTATGATATTGACTAAAACTATGACATTGAATAAACCTATGACATTGAATAAACCTATGACATTGAATAAACCTTTGGCATTGACTAAACCTATGACATTGAATAAACCTTTGGCATTGACTAAACCTATGACATTGACTAAACCTATGACATTGACTAAACCTATGACATTGACTAAACCTATGACATTGACTAAACCTATGACATTGACTAAACCTATGACATTGACTAAACCTATGACATTGAATAAACCTATGACATTGACTAAACCTATGACATTGACTAAACCTATGACATTGACTAAACCTATGATATTGACTAAAACTATGACATTGAATAAACCTATGACATTGAATAAACCTATGACATTGAATAAACCTTTGGCATTGACTAAACCTATGACATTGACTAAACCTATGACATTGACTAAACCTATGACATTGACTAAACCTATGACATTGACTAAACCTATGACATTGACTAAACCTATGACATTGACTAAACCTATGATAGCCTCTTGAGTTTTCACCTTGCCAGGTATCTGTCCAGTACATGTTGACCTTTGATAAGGTCACCAACGGATCTTACAGAGCTTGTGCTGACCTTGTCGAGTTGGCATTTGAAGACCCTAATAAATATGCTGCTGTCGTGGGGGACCTGCGTGAATACAAGCCAAGTTCCTGTGCCCCTATCACCTATCAAAAAACTCAAATCAACTACAATGGCTACTACTGTGAGGATGTGTCCAAAAAACTTGTCTCTGTTGGTGATGTTGGCTATTGCTGTGAGTATAAGAGTAATATTTGAATCAGTAATGTCTAGAGAATGCTTGAATGAGTCAAGTCTGAAGCTGATGTGCATTCCATTTGATTTCTCCAGTGGTGTGTCCACCTGGCACCTACACATCCAATGGGAACTGTGTCCCGTGTCCCCTGGGGACATATGGACAACTCTCCAACACTCAAGTCTGTAGTTCCTGTCCTTCTTACACATACACATATAGAGTGGGGGCTGTCAGTGATAGGGAATGTGCAGGTATGTTGGTCTCATGTTCAGGTGTGTTGTGTTTTGGTCTGATGTTCAGGTGTGTTGTGTTTGTTGGTCTCATGTTCTGTGTTTGTTGGTCTCATCTACTGTGTTTGTTGGTCTCATGTACTGTGTTTGTTGGTCTCATGTAGTGTGTTTGTTGGTCTCATGTACTGTGTTTGTTGGTCTCATGTACTGTGTTTGTTGGTCTCATGTACTGTGTTTGTTGGTCTCATGTACTGTGTTTGTTGGTCTCATGTAGTGTGTTTGTTGGTCTCATGTAGTGTGTTTGTTGGTCTCATGTAGTGTGTTTGTTGGTCTCATGTAGTGTGTTTGTTGGTCTCATGTAGTGTGTTTGTTGGTCTCATGTACTGTGTTTGTTGGTCTCATGTAGTGTGTTTGTTGGTCTCATGTAGTGTGTTTGTTGGTCTCATGTAGTGTGTTTGTTGGTCTCATGTACTGTGTTTGTTGGTCTCATGTACTGTGTTTGTTGGTCTCATGTTCTGTGTTTGTTGGTCTCATGTACTGTGTTTGTTGGTCTCATGTACTGTGTTTGTTGGTCTCATGTAGTGTGTTTGTTGGTCTCATGTACTGTGTTTGTTGGTCTCATGTAGTGTGTTTGTTGGTCTCATGTACTGTGTTTGTTGGTCTCATGTAGTGTGTTTGTTGGTCTCATGTAGTGTGTTTGTTGGTCTCATGTAGTGTGTTTGTTGGTCTCATGTACTGTGTTTGTTGGTCTCATGTACTGTGTTTGTTGGTCTCATGTACTGTGTTTGTTGGTCTCATGTAGTGTGTTTGTTGGTCTCATGTAGTGTGTTTGTTGGTCTCATGTACTGTGTTTGTTGGTCTCATGTACTGTGTTTGTTGGTCTCATGTACTGTGTTTGTTGGTCTCATGTACTGTGTTTGTTGGTCTCATGTACTGTGTTTGTTGGTCTCATGTACTGTGTTTGTTGGTCTCATGTACTGTGTTTGTTGGTCTCATGTACTGTGTTTGTTGGTCTCATGTACTGTGTTTGTTGGTCTCATGTACTGTGTTTGTTGGTCTCATCTACTGTGTTTGTTGGTCTCATCTACTGTGTTTGTTGGTCTCATGTACTGTGTTTGTTGGTCTCATGTACTGTGTTTGTTGGTCTCATGTAGTGTGTTTGTTGGTCTCATGTACTGTGTTTGTTGGTCTCATGTACTGTGTTTGTTGGTCTCATGTAGTGTGTTTGTTGGTCTCATGTAGTGTGTTTGTTGGTCTCATGTTCTGTGTTTGTTGGTCTCATGTACTGTGTTTGTTGGTCTCATCTACTGTGTTTGTTGGTCTCATGTACTGTGTTTGTTGGTCTCATGTTCTGTGTTTGTTGGTCTCATGTAGTGTGTTTGTTGGTCTCATGTACTGTGTTTTGGTCTCATGTACTGTGTTTGTTGGTCTCATCTACTGTGTTTGTTGGTCTCATCTACTGTGTTTGTTGGTCTCATGTAGTGTGTTTGTTGGTCTCATGTAGTGTGTTTGTTGGTCTCATGTACTGTGTTTGTTGGTCTCATCTACTGTGTTTGTTGGTCTCATGTAGTGTGTTTGTTGGTCTCATGTACTGTGTTTGTTGGTCTCATGTACTGTGTTTGTTGGTCTCATGTTCTGTGTTTGTTGGTCTCATGTAGTGTGTTTGTTGGTCTCATGTACTGTGTTTGTTGGTCTCATGTAGTGTGTTTGTTGGTCTCATGTAGTGTGTTTGTTGGTCTCATGTACTGTGTTTGTTGGTCTCATGTACTGTGTTTGTTGGTCTCATGTACTGTGTTTGTTGGTCTCATGTAGTGTGTTTGTTGGTCTCATCTACTGTGTTTGTTGGTCTCATGTACTGTGTTTGTTGGTCTCATGTAGTGTGTTTGTTGGTCTCATGTAGTGTGTTTGTTGGTCTCATGTACTGTGTTTGTTGGTCTCATGTACTGTGTTTGTTGGTCTCATGTTCTGTGTTTGTTGGTCTCATGTACTGTGTTTGTTGGTCTCATGTACTGTGTTTGTTGGTCTCATGTACTGTGTTTGTTGGTCTCATGTAGTGTGTTTGTTGGTCTCATGTAGTGTGTTTGTTGGTCTCATGTACTGTGTTTGTTGGTCTCATGTAGTGTGTTTGTTGGTCTCATGTACTGTGTTTGTTGGTCTCATGTACTGTGTTTTGGTCTCATGTAGTGTGTTTGTTGGTCTCATGTACTGTGTTTGTTGGTCTCATGTACTGTGTTTGTTGGTCTCATGTAGTGTGTTTGTTGGTCTCATGTACTGTGTTTGTTGGTCTCATGTAGTGTGTTTGTTGGTCTCATGTAGTGTGTTTGTTGGTCTCATGTACTGTGTTTGTTGGTCTCATGTACTGTGTTTTGGTCTCATGTAGTGTGTTTGTTGGTCTCATGTAGTGTGTTTGTTGGTCTCATGTACTGTGTTTGTTGGTCTCATCTACTGTGTTTGTTGGTCTCATGTACTGTGTTTGTTGGTCTCATGTACTGTGTTTGTTGGTCTCATGTACTGTGTTTGTTGGTCTCATCTACTGTGTTTGTTGGTCTCATGTACTGTGTTTGTTGGTCTCATGTACTGTGTTTTGGTCTCATGTAGTGTGTTTGTTGGTCTCATGTACTGTGTTTGTTGGTCTCATCTACTGTGTTTGTTGGTCTCATGTTCTGTGTTTGTTGGTCTCATGTAGTGTGTTTGTTGGTCTCATGTAGTGTGTTTGTTGGTCTCATGTACTGTGTTTGTTGGTCTCATGTAGTGTGTTTGTTGGTCTCATGTTCTGTGTTTGTTGGTCTCATGTACTGTGTTTGTTGGTCTCATGTACTGTGTTTTGGTCTCATGTACTGTGTTTGTTGGTCTCATGTAGTGTGTTCAGGTGTGTTGGTCTCATGTAGTGTGTTTGTTGGTCTCATGTAGTGTGTTTGTTGGTCTCATGTACTGTGTTTGTTGGTCTCATGTACTGTGTTTGTTGGTCTCATGTACTGTGTTTGTTTGTCTCATGTACTGTGTTTGTTGGTCTCATGTAGTGTGTTTGTTGGTCTCATGTAGTGTGTTTGTTGGTCTCATGTAGTGTGTTTGTTGGTCTCATGTAGTGTGTTTGTTGGTCTCATGTAGTGTGTTTGTTGGTCTCATGTAGTGTGTTTGTTGGTCTCATGTACTGTGTTTGTTGGTCTCATGTAGTGTGTTTGTTGGTCTCATGTACTGTGTTTGTTGGTCTCATCTACTGTGTTTGTTGGTCTCATCTACTGTGTTTGTTGGTCTCATGTAGTGTGTTTGTTGGTCTCATGTAGTGTGTTTGTTGGTCTCATGTACTGTGTTTTGGTCTCATGTACTGTGTTTGTTGGTCTCATCTACTGTGTTTGTTGGTCTCATGTAGTGTGTTTGTTGGTCTCATGTAGTGTGTTTGTTGGTCTCATGTACTGTGTTTGTTGGTCTCATGTACTGTGTTTGTTGGTCTCATGTACTGTGTTTGTTGGTCTCATGTACTGTGTTTGTTGGTCTCATCTACTGTGTTTGTTGGTCTCATCTACTGTGTTTGTTGGTCTCATGTAGTGTGTTTGTTGGTCTCATGTAGTGTGTTTGTTGGTCTCATGTACTGTGTTTGTTGGTCTCATGTTCTGTGTTTGTTGGTCTCATGTACTGTGTTTGTTGGTCTCATGTAGTGTGTTTGTTGGTCTCATGTACTGTGTTTGTTGGTCTCATGTACTGTGTTTGTTGGTCTCATGTAGTGTGTTTGTTGGTCTCATGTAGTGTGTTTGTTGGTCTCATCTACTGTGATTGTTGGTCTCATGTACTGTGTTTGTTGGTCTCATGTACTGTGTTTGTTGGTCTCATGTAGTGTGTTTGTTGGTCTCATGTACTGTGTTTTGGTCTCATGTACTGTGTTTGTTGGTCTCATGTAGTGTGTTTGTTGGTCTCATGTACTGTGTTTGTTGGTCTCATGTACTGTGTTTGTTGGTCTCATGTACTGTGTTTGTTGGTCTCATGTAGTGTGTTTGTTGGTCTCATGTACTGTGTTTGTTGGTCTCATGTACTGTGTTTGTTGGTCTCATGTACTGTGTTTGTTGGTCTCATGTTCTGTGTTTGTTGGTCTTATGTACTGTGTTTGTTGGTCTCATGTAGTGTGTTTGTTGGTCTCATGTACTGTGTTTGTTGGTCTCATGTAGTGTGTTTGTTGGTCTCATGTACTGTGTTTGTTGGTCTCATCTACTGTGTTTGTTGGTCTCATGTAGTGTGTTTGTTGGTCGTGTTTGTTGGTCTCATGTACTGTGTTTGTTGGTCTCATGTACTGTGTTTGTTGGTCTCATCTACTGTGTTTGTTGGTCTCATGTAGTGTGTTTGTTGGTCTCATCTACTGTGTTTGTTGGTCTCATCTACTGTGTTTGTTGGTCTCATGTACTGTGTTTGTTGGTCTCATGTAGTGTGTTTGTTGGTCTCATGTAGTGTGTTTGTTGGTCTCATGTACTGTGTTTGTTGGTCTCATGTAGTGTGTTTGTTGGTCTCATGTAGTGTGTTTGTTGGTCTCATGTAGTGTGTTTGTTGGTCTCATGTAGTGTGTTTGTTGGTCTCATGTAGTGTGTTTGTTGGTCTCATCTACTGTGTTTGTTGGTCTCATGTAGTGTGTTTGTTGGTCTCATGTAGTGTGTTTGTTGGTCTCATGTAGTGTGTTTGTTGGTCTCATGTAGTGTGTTTGTTGGTCTCATGTAGTGTGTTTGTTGGTCTCATGTAGTGTGTTTGTTGGTCTCATGTAGTGTGTTTGTTGGTCTCATGTAGTGTGTTTGTTGGTCTCATCTACTGTGTTTGTTGGTCTCATGTAGTGTGTTTGTTGGTCTCATCTACTGTGTTTGTTGGTCTCATGTACTGTGATTGTTGGTCTCATGTAGTGTGTTTGTTGGTCTCATGTAGTGTGTTTGTTGGTCTCATGTACTGTGTTTGTTGGTCTCATGTACTGTGTTTGTTGGTCTCATGTACTGTGTTTGTTGGTCTCATGTAGTGTGTTTGTTGGTCTCATGTAGTGTGTTTGTTGGTCTCATGTACTGTGTTTGTTGGTCTCATGTACTGTGTTTGTTGGTCTCATGTAGTGTGTTTGTTGGTCTCATGTAGTGTGTTTGTTGGTCTCATGTAGTGTGTTTGTTGGTCTCATGTAGTGTGTTTGTTGGTCTCATGTACTGTGTTTGTTGGTCTCATGTACTGTGTTTGTTGCTCATGTACTGTGTTTGTTGGTCTCATGTAGTGTGTTTGTTGGTCTCATGTACTGTGTTTGTTGGTCTCATGTACTGTGTTTGTTGGTCTCATGTACTGTGTTTGTTGGTCTCATGTACTGTGTTTGTTGGTCTCATGTACTGTGTTTGTTGGTCTCATGTACTGTGTTTGTTGGTCTCATGTACTGTGTTTGTTGGTCTCATGTACTGTGTTTGTTGGTCTCATGTAGTGTGTTTGTTGGTCTCATGTACTGTGTTTGTTGGTCTCATGTACTGTGTTTGTTGGTCTCATGTACTGTGTTTGTTGGTCTCATGTACTGTGTTTGTTGGTCTCATGTACTGTGTTTGTTGGTCTCATGTAGTGTGTTTGTTGGTCTCATGTAGTGTGTTTGTTGGTCTCATGTACTGTGTTTGTTGGTCTCATGTACTGTGTTTGTTGGTCTCATGTACTGTGTTTGTTGGTCTCATGTAGTGTGTTTGTTGGTCTCATGTAGTGTGTTTGTTGGTCTCATGTACTGTGTTTGTTGGTCTCATGTACTGTGTTTGTTGGTCTCATGTACTGTGTTTGTTGGTCTCATGTAGTGTGTTTGTTGGTCGTGTTTGTTGGTCTCATGTACTGTGTTTGTTGGTCTCATGTACTGTGTTTGTTGGTCTCATCTACTGTGTTTGTTGGTCTCATGTAGTGTGTTTGTTGGTCTCATCTACTGTGTTTGTTGGTCTCATCTACTGTGTTTGTTGGTCTCATGTACTGTGTTTGTTGGTCTCATGTAGTGTGTTTGTTGGTCTCATGTAGTGTGTTTGTTGGTCTCATGTACTGTGTTTGTTGGTCTCATGTAGTGTGTTTGTTGGTCTCATGTAGTGTGTTTGTTGGTCTCATGTAGTGTGTTTGTTGGTCTCATGTAGTGTGTTTGTTGGTCTCATGTAGTGTGTTTGTTGGTCTCATCTACTGTGTTTGTTGGTCTCATGTAGTGTGTTTGTTGGTCTCATGTAGTGTGTTTGTTGGTCTCATGTAGTGTGTTTGTTGGTCTCATGTAGTGTGTTTGTTGGTCTCATGTAGTGTGTTTGTTGGTCTCATGTAGTGTGTTTGTTGGTCTCATGTAGTGTGTTTGTTGGTCTCATGTAGTGTGTTTGTTGGTCTCATCTACTGTGTTTGTTGGTCTCATGTAGTGTGTTTGTTGGTCTCATCTACTGTGTTTGTTGGTCTCATGTACTGTGATTGTTGGTCTCATGTAGTGTGTTTGTTGGTCTCATGTAGTGTGTTTGTTGGTCTCATGTACTGTGTTTGTTGGTCTCATGTACTGTGTTTGTTGGTCTCATGTACTGTGTTTGTTGGTCTCATGTAGTGTGTTTGTTGGTCTCATGTAGTGTGTTTGTTGGTCTCATGTACTGTGTTTGTTGGTCTCATGTACTGTGTTTGTTGGTCTCATGTAGTGTGTTTGTTGGTCTCATGTAGTGTGTTTGTTGGTCTCATGTAGTGTGTTTGTTGGTCTCATGTAGTGTGTTTGTTGGTCTCATGTACTGTGTTTGTTGGTCTCATGTACTGTGTTTGTTGCTCATGTACTGTGTTTGTTGGTCTCATGTAGTGTGTTTGTTGGTCTCATGTACTGTGTTTGTTGGTCTCATGTACTGTGTTTGTTGGTCTCATGTACTGTGTTTGTTGGTCTCATGTACTGTGTTTGTTGGTCTCATGTTCTGTGTTTGTTGGTCTCATGTAGTGTGTTTGTTGGTCTCATGTACTGTGTTTTGGTCTCATGTACTGTGTTTGTTGGTCTCATCTACTGTGTTTGTTGGTCTCATCTACTGTGTTTGTTGGTCTCATGTAGTGTGTTTGTTGGTCTCATGTAGTGTGTTTGTTGGTCTCATGTACTGTGTTTGTTGGTCTCATCTACTGTGTTTGTTGGTCTCATGTAGTGTGTTTGTTGGTCTCATGTACTGTGTTTGTTGGTCTCATGTACTGTGTTTGTTGGTCTCATGTTCTGTGTTTGTTGGTCTCATGTAGTGTGTTTGTTGGTCTCATGTACTGTGTTTGTTGGTCTCATGTAGTGTGTTTGTTGGTCTCATGTAGTGTGTTTGTTGGTCTCATGTACTGTGTTTGTTGGTCTCATGTACTGTGTTTGTTGGTCTCATGTACTGTGTTTGTTGGTCTCATGTAGTGTGTTTGTTGGTCTCATCTACTGTGTTTGTTGGTCTCATGTACTGTGTTTGTTGGTCTCATGTAGTGTGTTTGTTGGTCTCATGTAGTGTGTTTGTTGGTCTCATGTACTGTGTTTGTTGGTCTCATGTACTGTGTTTGTTGGTCTCATGTTCTGTGTTTGTTGGTCTCATGTACTGTGTTTGTTGGTCTCATGTACTGTGTTTGTTGGTCTCATGTACTGTGTTTGTTGGTCTCATGTAGTGTGTTTGTTGGTCTCATGTAGTGTGTTTGTTGGTCTCATGTACTGTGTTTGTTGGTCTCATGTAGTGTGTTTGTTGGTCTCATGTACTGTGTTTGTTGGTCTCATGTACTGTGTTTTGGTCTCATGTAGTGTGTTTGTTGGTCTCATGTACTGTGTTTGTTGGTCTCATGTACTGTGTTTGTTGGTCTCATGTAGTGTGTTTGTTGGTCTCATGTACTGTGTTTGTTGGTCTCATGTAGTGTGTTTGTTGGTCTCATGTAGTGTGTTTGTTGGTCTCATGTACTGTGTTTGTTGGTCTCATGTACTGTGTTTTGGTCTCATGTAGTGTGTTTGTTGGTCTCATGTAGTGTGTTTGTTGGTCTCATGTACTGTGTTTGTTGGTCTCATCTACTGTGTTTGTTGGTCTCATGTACTGTGTTTGTTGGTCTCATGTACTGTGTTTGTTGGTCTCATGTACTGTGTTTGTTGGTCTCATCTACTGTGTTTGTTGGTCTCATGTTCTGTGTTTGTTGGTCTCATGTAGTGTGTTTGTTGGTCTCATGTAGTGTGTTTGTTGGTCTCATGTACTGTGTTTGTTGGTCTCATGTAGTGTGTTTGTTGGTCTCATGTTCTGTGTTTGTTGGTCTCATGTACTGTGTTTGTTGGTCTCATGTACTGTGTTTTGGTCTCATGTACTGTGTTTGTTGGTCTCATGTAGTGTGTTCAGGTGTGTTGGTCTCATGTAGTGTGTTTGTTGGTCTCATGTAGTGTGTTTGTTGGTCTCATGTACTGTGTTTGTTGGTCTCATGTACTGTGTTTGTTGGTCTCATGTACTGTGTTTGTTTGTCTCATGTACTGTGTTTGTTGGTCTCATGTAGTGTGTTTGTTGGTCTCATGTAGTGTGTTTGTTGGTCTCATGTAGTGTGTTTGTTGGTCTCATGTAGTGTGTTTGTTGGTCTCATGTAGTGTGTTTGTTGGTCTCATGTAGTGTGTTTGTTGGTCTCATGTACTGTGTTTGTTGGTCTCATGTAGTGTGTTTGTTGGTCTCATGTACTGTGTTTGTTGGTCTCATCTACTGTGTTTGTTGGTCTCATCTACTGTGTTTGTTGGTCTCATGTAGTGTGTTTGTTGGTCTCATGTAGTGTGTTTGTTGGTCTCATGTACTGTGTTTTGGTCTCATGTACTGTGTTTGTTGGTCTCATCTACTGTGTTTGTTGGTCTCATGTAGTGTGTTTGTTGGTCTCATGTAGTGTGTTTGTTGGTCTCATGTACTGTGTTTGTTGGTCTCATGTACTGTGTTTGTTGGTCTCATGTACTGTGTTTGTTGGTCTCATGTACTGTGTTTGTTGGTCTCATCTACTGTGTTTGTTGGTCTCATCTACTGTGTTTGTTGGTCTCATGTAGTGTGTTTGTTGGTCTCATGTAGTGTGTTTGTTGGTCTCATGTACTGTGTTTGTTGGTCTCATGTTCTGTGTTTGTTGGTCTCATGTACTGTGTTTGTTGGTCTCATGTAGTGTGTTTGTTGGTCTCATGTACTGTGTTTGTTGGTCTCATGTACTGTGTTTGTTGGTCTCATGTAGTGTGTTTGTTGGTCTCATGTAGTGTGTTTGTTGGTCTCATCTACTGTGATTGTTGGTCTCATGTACTGTGTTTGTTGGTCTCATGTACTGTGTTTGTTGGTCTCATGTAGTGTGTTTGTTGGTCTCATGTACTGTGTTTTGGTCTCATGTACTGTGTTTGTTGGTCTCATGTAGTGTGTTTGTTGGTCTCATGTACTGTGTTTGTTGGTCTCATGTACTGTGTTTGTTGGTCTCATGTACTGTGTTTGTTGGTCTCATGTAGTGTGTTTGTTGGTCTCATGTACTGTGTTTGTTGGTCTCATGTACTGTGTTTGTTGGTCTCATGTACTGTGTTTGTTGGTCTCATGTTCTGTGTTTGTTGGTCTTATGTACTGTGTTTGTTGGTCTCATGTAGTGTGTTTGTTGGTCTCATGTACTGTGTTTGTTGGTCTCATGTAGTGTGTTTGTTGGTCTCATGTACTGTGTTTGTTGGTCTCATCTACTGTGTTTGTTGGTCTCATGTAGTGTGTTTGTTGGTCGTGTTTGTTGGTCTCATGTACTGTGTTTGTTGGTCTCATGTACTGTGTTTGTTGGTCTCATCTACTGTGTTTGTTGGTCTCATGTAGTGTGTTTGTTGGTCTCATCTACTGTGTTTGTTGGTCTCATCTACTGTGTTTGTTGGTCTCATGTACTGTGTTTGTTGGTCTCATGTAGTGTGTTTGTTGGTCTCATGTAGTGTGTTTGTTGGTCTCATGTACTGTGTTTGTTGGTCTCATGTAGTGTGTTTGTTGGTCTCATGTAGTGTGTTTGTTGGTCTCATGTAGTGTGTTTGTTGGTCTCATGTAGTGTGTTTGTTGGTCTCATGTAGTGTGTTTGTTGGTCTCATCTACTGTGTTTGTTGGTCTCATGTAGTGTGTTTGTTGGTCTCATGTAGTGTGTTTGTTGGTCTCATGTAGTGTGTTTGTTGGTCTCATGTAGTGTGTTTGTTGGTCTCATGTAGTGTGTTTGTTGGTCTCATGTAGTGTGTTTGTTGGTCTCATGTAGTGTGTTTGTTGGTCTCATGTAGTGTGTTTGTTGGTCTCATCTACTGTGTTTGTTGGTCTCATGTAGTGTGTTTGTTGGTCTCATCTACTGTGTTTGTTGGTCTCATGTACTGTGATTGTTGGTCTCATGTAGTGTGTTTGTTGGTCTCATGTAGTGTGTTTGTTGGTCTCATGTACTGTGTTTGTTGGTCTCATGTACTGTGTTTGTTGGTCTCATGTACTGTGTTTGTTGGTCTCATGTAGTGTGTTTGTTGGTCTCATGTAGTGTGTTTGTTGGTCTCATGTACTGTGTTTGTTGGTCTCATGTACTGTGTTTGTTGGTCTCATGTAGTGTGTTTGTTGGTCTCATGTAGTGTGTTTGTTGGTCTCATGTAGTGTGTTTGTTGGTCTCATGTAGTGTGTTTGTTGGTCTCATGTACTGTGTTTGTTGGTCTCATGTACTGTGTTTGTTGCTCATGTACTGTGTTTGTTGGTCTCATGTAGTGTGTTTGTTGGTCTCATGTACTGTGTTTGTTGGTCTCATGTACTGTGTTTGTTGGTCTCATGTACTGTGTTTGTTGGTCTCATGTACTGTGTTTGTTGGTCTCATGTACTGTGTTTGTTGGTCTCATGTACTGTGTTTGTTGGTCTCATGTACTGTGTTTGTTGGTCTCATGTAGTGTGTTTGTTGGTCTCATGTAGTGTGTTTGTTGGTCTCATGTACTGTGTTTGTTGGTCTCATGTACTGTGTTTGTTGGTCTCATGTACTGTGTTTGTTGGTCTCATGTACTGTGTTTGTTGGTCTCATGTACTGTGTTTGTTGGTCTCATGTAGTGTGTTTGTTGGTCTCATGTAGTGTGTTTGTTGGTCTCATGTACTGTGTTTGTTGGTCTCATGTACTGTGTTTGTTGGTCTCATGTACTGTGTTTGTTGGTCTCATGTAGTGTGTTTGTTGGTCTCATGTAGTGTGTTTGTTGGTCTCATGTACTGTGTTTGTTGGTCTCATGTACTGTGTTTGTTGGTCTCATGTACTGTGTTTGTTGGTCTCATGTAGTGTGTTTGTTGGTCTCATGTACTGTGTTTGTTGGTCTCATGTACTGTGTTTGTTGGTCTCATGTACTGTGTTTGTTGGTCTCATGTAGTGTGTTTGTTGGTCTCATGTACTGTGTTTGTTGGTCTCATGTACTGTGTTTGTTGGTCTCATGTAGTGTGTTTGTTGGTCTCATGTAGTGTGTTTGTTGGTCTCATGTACTGTGTTTGTTGGTCTCATGTACTGTGTTTGTTGGTCTCATGTACTGTGTTTGTTGGTCTCATGTAGTGTGTTTGTTGGTCTCATGTAGTGTGTTTGTTGGTCTCATGTACTGTGTTTGTTGGTCTCATGTACTGTGTTTGTTGGTCTCATGTAGTGTGTTTGTTGGTCTCATGTACTGTGTTTGTTGGTCTCATGTAGTGTGTTTTGGTCTCATGTAGTGTGTTTGTTGGTCTCATGTAGTGTGTTTGTTGGTCTCATGTACTGTGTTTGTTGGTCTCATGTACTGTGTTTGTTGGTCTCATGTAGTGTGTTTGTTGGTCTCATGTTCTGTGTTTGTTGGTCTCATGTACTGTGTTTGTTGGTCTCATGTAGTGTGTTTGTTGGTCTCATGTACTGTGTTTGTTGGTCTCATGTACTGTGTTTGTTGGTCTCATGTAGTGTGTTTGTTGGTCTCATGTAGTGTGTTTGTTGGTCTCATGTACTGTGTTTGTTGGTCTCATGTAGTGTGTTTGTTGGTCTCATGTACTGTGTTTGTTGGTCTCATGTTCTGTGTTTGTTGGTCTCATGTACTGTGTTTGTTGGTCTCATGTAGTGTGTTTGTTGGTCTCATGTACTGTGTTTGTTGGTCTCATGTACTGTGTTTGTTGGTCTCATGTACTGTGTTTGTTGGTCTCATGTACTGTGTTTGTTGGTCTCATGTAGTGTGTTTGTTGGTCTCATGTACTGTGTTTGTTGGTCTCATCTACTGTGTTTGTTGGTCTCATGTAGTGTGTTTGTTGGTCTCATGTACTGTGTTTTGGTCTCATCTACTGTGTTTGTTGGTCTCATGTACTGTGTTTGTTGGTCTCATGTACTGTGTTTGTTGGTCTCATGTACTGTGTTTGTTGGTCTCATGTAGTGTGTTTGTTGGTCTCATGTAGTGTGTTTGTTGGTCTCATGTACTGTGTTTGTTGGTCTCATGTAGTGTGTTTGTTGGTCTCATGTACTGTGTTTGTTGGTCTCATGTAGTGTTTTTGTTGGTCTCATGTACTGTGTTTTGGTCTCATGTACTGTGTTTGTTGGTCTCATGTAGTGTGTTTGTTGGTCTCATGTAGTGTGTTTGTTGGTCTCATGTAGTGTGTTTGTTGGTCTCATGTACTGTGTTTGTTGGTCTCATGTAGTGTGTTTGTTGGTCTCATGTAGTGTGTTTGTTGGTCTCATGTACTGTGTTTGTTGGTCTCATGTAGTGTGTTTGTTGGTCTCATGTAGTGTGTTTGTTGGTCTCATGTACTGTGTTTGTTGGTCTCATGTACTGTGTTTGTTGGTCTCATGTACTGTGTTTTGGTCTCATGTAGTGTGTTCAGGTGTGTTGGTCTCATAGAATTTATTGTGGTGATGGTGCCTAATTAAGATACACTCTTAATGAATAAATGTTTGAATTTATTTGATATTTTAATTTTCGATATAAAAACTAATTAGCCTTAAAATTTAGCCCAATGCAGTGCAGGAGCAATATCTAACAGCACCAGTCTACCTCCGTGTAGTTTCTGTCCAGTCCACACCTACTGGACAAATGCCAGCAGTTGTGAACCTTGTCCCAACAACACCATCACAAGAACCAAGGGCGCTAAGACCAAACTGGAATGTTTAGGTAGCCATTGATCTTTTCTTTTTGTAGTTTCTCTAGCAAGATAGGAACAGTATCATCTTTTATCTATGACCAGTATCATTACACAGGCACTTATTTAAAATTCTTTATCAACACACCATACACTGACTGTAGACATCTTATAGAAAAAATGAAACCAGGGTAAGCGCTCAGAAAAAACTCATGTTGAGTGTTTACATTTGAAAGAGTTGCTCACTCACATATTAAACATCTCTAGAGTCTAGAATAGTCAGTTGAGCTGCGCTTACCTTAGTGTTTCTTGCTGTATTTCATATCACCTGTGTTCCTGTCATATCACCTGTGTTCCTGTCATATCACCTGTGTTCCTGTCATATCACCTGTGTTCCTGTCATATCAAATGTTCCTGTCATCTCACCTGTCATATCACCTGTCATATCACCTGTGTTCCTGTCATATCACCTGTCATATCACATGTGTTCCTGTCATATCACCTGTGTTCCTGTTATATCACATGTTCCTGTCATATCACCTGTGTTCCTGTCATATCACCTGTGTTCCTGTCATATCACCTGTGTTCCTGTCATATCACCTGTGTTCCTGTCATATCACCTGTCATATCACCTGTGTTCCTATCACCTGTGTTCCTGTCATATCACCTGTGTTCCTGTCATATCACCTGTGTTCCTGTCATATCACCTGTGTTCCTATCACCTGTGTTCCTGTCATATCACCTGTGTTCCTGTCATATCACCTGTGTTCCTATCACCTGTGTTCCTGTCATATCACCTGTGTTCCTGTCATATCACCTGTGTTCCTGTCATATCACCTGTGTTCCTGTCATATCACCTGTGTTCCTGTCATATCACCTGTGTTCCTGTCATATCACCTGTGTTCCTGTCATATCACCTGTGTTCCTATCACCTGTGTTCCTGTCATATCACCTGTGTTCCTGTCATATCACCTGTGTTCCTGTCATATCACCTGTGTTCCTGTCATATCACCTGTGTTCCTGTCATATCACCTGTGTTCCTGTCATATCACCTGTGTTCCTGTCATATCACCTGTGTTCCTGTCATATCACCTGTGTTCCTGTCATATCACCTGTGTTCCTGTCATATCACCTGTGTTCCTGTCATATCACCTGTGTTCCTGTCATATCACCTGTGTTCCTGTCATATCACCTGTGTTCCTATCACCTGTGTTCCTGTCATATCACCTGTGTTCCTGTCATATCACCTGTGTTCCTGTCATATCACCTGTGTTCCTGTCATATCACCTGTGTTCCTGTCATATCACCTGTGTTCCTGTCATATCACCTGTGTTCCTGTCATATCACCTGTGTTCCTGTCATATCACCTGTGTTCCTGTCATATCACCTGTGTTCCTGTCATATCACCTGTGTTCCTGTCATATCACCTGTGTTCCTGTCATATCACCTGTGTTCCTGTCATATCACCTGTGTTCCTGTCATATCACCTGTGTTCCTGTCATATCACCTGTGTTCCTGTTATATCACCTGTGTTCTTGTCATATCACCTGTGTTCCTGTCATATCACCTGTGTTCCTGTCATATCACCTGTGTTCCTGTCATATCACCTGTGTTCCTGTCATATCACCTGTGTTCCTGTCATATCACCTGTGTTCCTGTCATATCACCTGTGTTCCTATCACCTGTGTTCCTGTCATATCACCTGTGTTCCTGTCATATCACCTGTGTTCCTATCACCTGTGTTCCTGTCATATCACCTGTGTTCCTGTCATATCACCTGTGTTCCTGTCATATCACCTGTGTTCCTGTCATATCACCTGTGTTCCTATCACCTGTGTTCCTGTCATATCACCTGTGTTCCTGTCATATCACCTGTGTTCCTGTCATATCACCTGTGTTCCTGTCATATCACCTGTGTTCCTGTCATATCACCTGTGTTCCTGTCATATCACCTGTGTTCCTGTCATATCACCTGTGTTCCTGTCATATCACCTGTGTTCCTGTCATATCACCTGTGTTCCTGTCATATCACCTGTGTTCCTGTCATATCACCTGTGTTCCTGTCATATCACCTGTGTTCCTGTCATATCACCTGTGTTCCTGTCATATCACCTGTGTTCCTATCACCTGTGTTCCTGTCATATCATATCACCTGTGTTCCTGTCATATCACCTGTGTTCCTGTCATATCACCTGTGTTCCTGTCATATCACCTGTGTTCCTGTCATATCACCTGTGTTCCTGTCATATCACCTGTGTTCCTGTCATATCACCTGTGTTCCTGTCATATCACCTGTGTTCCTGTCATATCACCTGTGTTCCTGTCATATCACCTGTGTTCCTGTCATATCACCTGTGTTCCTGTCATATCACCTGTGTTCCTGTCATATCACCTGTGTTCCTGTCATATCACCTGTGTTCCTGTCATATCACCTGTGTTCCTGTCATATCACCTGTGTTCCTGTCATATCACCTGTGTTCCTGTCATATCACCTGTGTTCCTGTCATATCACCTGTGTTCCTGTCATATCACCTGTGTTCCTGTCATATCACCTGTGTTCCTATCACCTGTGTTCCTGTCATATCACCTGTGTTCCTGTCATATCACCTGTGTTCCTGTCATATCACCTGTGTTCCTGTCATATCACCTGTGTTCCTGTCATATCACCTGTGTTCCTATCACCTGTGTTCCTGTCATATCACCTGTGTTCCTGTCATATCACCTGTGTTCCTATCACCTGTGTTCCTGTCATATCACCTGTGTTCCTGTCATATCACCTGTGTTCCTGTCATATCACCTGTGTTCCTGTCATATCACCTGTGTTCCTGTCATATCACCTGTGTTCCTGTCATATCACCTGTGTTCCTGTCATATCACCTGTGTTCCTGTCATATCACCTGTGTTCCTGTCATATCACCTGTGTTCCTGTCATATCACCTGTGTTCCTATCACCTGTGTTCCTGTCATATCACCTGTGTTCATGTCATATCACCTGTGTTCCTATCACCTGTGTTCCTGTCATATCACCTGTGTTCCTGTCATATCACCTGTGTTCCTGTCATATCACCTGTGTTCCTGTCATATCACCTGTGTTCCTGTCATATCACCTGTTCCTGTCATATCACCTGTGTTCCTGTCATATCACCTGTGTTCCTATCACCTGTGTTCCTGTCATATCACCTGTGTTCCTATCACCTGTTCCTGTCATATCACCTGTGTTCCTGTCATATCAACTGTGTTCCTGTCATATCACCTGTGTTCCTGTCATATCACCTGTGTTCCTGTCATATCACCTGTTCCTGTCATATCACCTGTGTTCCTGTCATATCACCTGTGTTCCTGTCATATCACCTGTGTTCCTGTCATATCACCTGTGTTCCTGTCATATCACCTGTGTTCCTGTCATATCACCTGTGTTTCTGTCATATCACCTGTGTTCCTGTCATATCACCTGTGTTCTTGTCATATCACCTGTGTTCCTGTCATATCACCTGTGTTCCTGTCATATCACCTGTGTTCCTGTCATATCACCTGTGTTCCTGTCATATCACCTGTGTTCCTGTCATATCACCTGTGTTCCTGTCATATCACCTGTGTTCCTGTCATATCACCTGTGTTCCTGTCATATCACCTGTTTTCCTATCACCTGTGTTCCTGTCATATCACCTGTGTTCCTGTCATATCACCTGTGTTCCTGTCATATCACCTGTGTTCCTGTCATATCACCTGTGTTCCTGTCATATCACCTGTGTTCCTATCACCTGTGTTCCTGTCATATCACCTGTGTTCCTGTCTTCTCACCTGTGTTCCTGTCGTATCACCTGTGTTCCTGTCATATCACCTGTGTTCCTGTCATATCACCTGTGTTCCTATCACCTGTGTTCCTGTCATATCACCTGTGTTCCTGTCATATCACCTGTGTTCCTGTCATATCACCTGTGTTCCTGTCATATCACCTGTGTTCCTATCACCTGTGTTCCTGTCATATCACCTGTGTTCCTGTCTTCTCACCTGTGTTCCTGTCGTATCACCTGTGTTCCTGTCATATCACCTGTGTTCCTGTCATATCACCTGTGTTCCTATCACCTGTGTTCCTGTCATATCACCTGTGTTCCTGTCATATCACCTGTGTTCCTATCACCTGTGTTCCTGTCATATCACCTGTGTTCCTATCACCTGTGTTCCTGTCATATCACCTGTGTTCCTGTCATATCACCTGTGTTCCTGTCATATCACCTGTGTTCCTGTCATATCACCTGTGTTCCTGTCATATCACCTGTGTTCCTGTCATATCACCTGTGTTCTTGTCATATCACCTGTGTTCCTGTCATATCACCTGTGTTCCTGTCATATCACCTGTGTTCCTGTCATATCACCTGTGTTCCTGTCATATCACCTGTGTTCCTGTCATATCACCTGTGTTCCTGTCATATCACCTGTGTTCCTGTCATATCACCTGTTTTCCTATCACCTGTGTTCCTGTCATATCACCTGTGTTCCTGTCATATCACCTGTGTTCTTGTCATATCACCTGTGTTCCTGTCATATCACCTGTGTTCCTGTCATATCACCTGTGTTCCTGTCATATCACCTGTGTTCCTGTCATATCACCTGTGTTCCTGTCATATCACCTGTGTTCCTGTCATATCACCTGTGTTCCTGTCATATCACCTGTTTTCCTATCACCTGTGTTCCTGTCATATCACCTGTGTTCCTGTCATATCACCTGTGTTCCTGTCATATCACCTGTGTTCCTGTCATATCACCTGTGTTCCTGTCATATCACCTGTGTTCCTGTCATATCACCTGTGTTCCTATCACCTGTGTTCCTGTCATATCACCTGTGTTCCTGTCTTCTCACCTGTGTTCCTGTCGTATCACCTGTGTTCCTGTCATATCACCTGTGTTCCTGTCATATCACCTGTGTTCCTATCACCTGTGTTCCTGTCATATCACCTGTGTTCCTGTCATATCACCTGTGTTCCTGTCATGTCACCTGTGTTCCTGTCATATCACCTGTGTTCCTGTCATATCACCTGTGTTCCTGTCATATCACCTGTGTTCCTGTCATATCACCTGTGTTCCTGTCATATCACCTGTGTTCCTGTCTTCTCACCTGTGTTCCTGTCGTATCACCTGTGTTCCTGTCATATCACCTGTGTTCCTGTCATATCACCTGTGTTCCTATCACCTGTGTTCCTGTCATATCACCTGTGTTCCTGTCATATCACCTGTGTTCCTATCACCTGTGTTCCTGTCATATCACCTGTGTTCCTATCACCTGTGTTCCTGTCATATCACCTGTGTTCCTATCACCCGTGTTCCTGTCATATCACCTGTGTTCCTATCACCTGTGTTCCTGTCATATCACCTGTGTTCCTGTCATATCACCTGTGTTCCTATCACCTGTGTTCCTGTCATATCACCTGTGTTCCTGTCATATCACCTGTCATATCACCTGTGTTCCTATCACCTGTGTTCCTGTCATATCACCTGTGTTCCTGTCATATCACCTGTGTTCCTGTCATATCACCTGTGTTCCTGTCATATCACCTGTGTTCCTGTCATATCACCTGTGTTCCTGTCATATCACCTGTGTTCCTGTCATATCACCTGTGTTCCTGTCATATCACCTGTGTTCCTGTCATATCACCTGTGTTCCTGTCATATCACCTGTGTTCCTGTCATATCACCTGTGTTCCTGTCATATCACCTGTGTTCCTGTCATATCACCTGTGTTCCTGTCATATCACCTGTTCCTGTCCATATCACCTGTGTTCCTGTCATATCACCTGTGTTCCTGTCATATCACCTGTGTTCCTGTCATATCACCTGTGTTCCTGTCATATCACCTGTGTTCCTATCACCTGTGTTCCTGTCATATCACCTGTGTTCCTGTCATATCACCTGTGTTCCTATCACCTGTGTTCCTGTCATATCACCTGTGTTCCTGTCATATCACCTGTGTTCCTGTCATATCACCTGTGTTCCTGTCATATCACCTGTGTTCCTGTCATATCACCTGTGTTCCTGTCATATCACCTGTGTTTCTGTCATATCACCTGTGTTCCTGTCATATCACCTGTGTTCTTGTCATATCACCTGTGTTCCTGTCATATCACCTGTGTTCCTGTCATATCACCTGTGTTCCTGTCATATCACCTGTGTTCCTGTCATATCACCTGTGTTCCTGTCATATCACCTGTGTTCCTGTCATATCACCTGTGTTCCTGTCATATCACCTGTGTTCCTGTCATATCACCTGTTTTCCTATCACCTGTGTTCCTGTCATATCACCTGTGTTCCTGTCATATCACCTGTGTTCCTGTCATATCACCTGTGTTCCTGTCATATCACCTGTGTTCCTGTCATATCACCTGTGTTCCTGTCATATCACCTGTGTTCCTATCACCTGTGTTCCTGTCATATCACCTGTGTTCCTGTTTCTCACCTGTGTTCCTGTCGTATCACCTGTGTTCCTGTCATATCACCTGTGTTCCTGTCATATCACCTGTGTTCCTATCACCTGTGTTCCTGTCATATCACCTGTGTTCCTGTCATATCACCTGTGTTCCTATCACCTGTGTTCCTGTCATATCACCTGTGTTCCTATCACCTGTGTTCCTGTCATATCACCTGTGTTCCTGTCATATCACCTGTGTTCCTGTCATATCACCTGTGTTCCTGTCATATCACCTGTGTTCCTGTCATATCACCTGTGTTCCTGTCATATCACCTGTGTTCCTATCACCTGTGTTCCTGTCATATCACCTGTGTTCCTGTCATATCACCTGTCATATCACCTGTGTTCCTGTCATATCACCTGTGTTCCTGTCATATCACCTGTGTTCCTGTCATATCACCTGTGTTCCTGTCATATCACCTGTGTTCCTGTCATATCACCTGTGTTCCTGTCATATCACCTGTGTTCCTGTCATATCACCTGTGTTCCTGTCATATCACCTGTGTTCCTGTCATATCACCTGTGTTCCTGTCATATCACCTGTGTTCCTGTCATATCACCTGTGTTCCTGTCATATCACCTGTGTTCCTGTCATATCACCTGTGTTCCTGTCATATCACCTGTGTTCCTGTCATATCACCTGTTTTCCTATCACCTGTGTTCCTGTCATATCACCTGTGTTCCTGTCATATCACCTGTGTTCCTGTCATATCACCTGTGTTCCTGTCATATCACCTGTGTTCCTGTCATATCACCTGTGTTCCTATCACCTGTGTTCCTGTCATATCACCTGTGTTCCTGTCTTCTCACCTGTGTTCCTGTCGTATCACCTGTGTTCCTGTCATATCACCTGTGTTCCTGTCATATCACCTGTGTTCCTATCACCTGTGTTCCTGTCATATCACCTGTGTTCCTATCACCTGTGTTCCTGTCATATCACCTGTGTTCCTGTCTTCTCACCTGTGTTCCTGTCGTATCACCTGTGTTCCTGTCATATCACCTGTGTTCCTGTCATATCACCTGTGTTCCTATCACCTGTGTTCCTGTCATATCACCTGTGTTCCTATCACCTGTGTTCCTGTCATATCACCTGTGTTCCTGTCTTCTCACCTGTGTTCCTGTCGTATCACCTGTGTTCCTGTCATATCACCTGTGTTCCTGTCATATCACCTGTGTTCCTATCACCTGTGTTCCTGTCATATCACCTGTGTTCCTGTCATATCACCTGTGTTCCTATCACCTGTGTTCCTGTCATATCACCTGTGTTCCTATCACCTGTGTTCCTGTCATATCACCTGTGTTCCTGTCATATCACCTGTGTTCCTGTCATATCACCTGTGTTCCTGTCATATCACCTGTGTTCCTGTCATATCACCTGTGTTCCTGTCATATCACCTGTGTTCCTGTCATATCACCTGTGTTCCTGTCATATCACCTGTGTTCCTGTCATATCACCTGTGTTCCTGTCATATCACCTGTTTTCCTATCACCTGTGTTCCTGTCATATCACCTGTGTTCCTGTCATATCACCTGTGTTCCTGTCATATCACCTGTGTTCCTGTCATATCACCTGTGTTCCTGTCATATCACCTGTGTTCCTGTCATATCACCTGTGTTCCTATCACCTGTGTTCCTGTCATATCACCTGTGTTCCTGTCTTCTCACCTGTGTTCCTGTCGTATCACCTGTGTTCCTGTCATATCACCTGTGTTCCTGTCATATCACCTGTGTTCCTATCACCTGTGTTCCTGTCATATCACCTGTGTTCCTGTCATGTCACCTGTGTTCCTGTCATATCACCTGTGTTCCTGTCATATCACCTGTGTTCCTGTCATATCACCTGTGTTCCTGTCATATCACCTGTGTTCCTGTCATATCACCTGTGTTCCTGTCTTCTCACCTGTGTTCCTGTCGTATCACCTGTGTTCCTGTCATATCACCTGTGTTCCTGTCATATCACCTGTGTTCCTATCACCTGTGTTCCTGTCATATCACCTGTGTTCCTGTCATATCACCTGTGTTCCTGTCATATCACCTGTGTTCCTATCACCTGTGTTCCTGTCATATCACCTGTGTTCCTGTCATATCACCTGTGTTCCTATCACCTGTGTTCCTGTCATATCACCTGTGTTCCTGTCATATCACCTGTGTTCCTGTCATATCACCTGTGTTCCTGTCATATCACCTGTTCCTGTCCATATCACCTGTGTTCCTGTCATATCACCTGTGTTCCTGTCATATCACCTGTGTTCCTGTCATATCACCTGTGTTCCTGTCATATCACCTGTGTTCCTATCACCTGTGTTCCTATCACCTGTGTTCCTGTCATATCACCTGTGTTCCTGTCATATCACCTGTGTTCCTGTCATATCACCTGTGTTCCTATCACCTGTGTTCCTGTCATATCACCTGTGTTCCTATCACCTGTGTTCCTGTCATATCACCTGTGTTCCTATCACCTGTGTTCCTGTCATATCACCTGTGTTCCTATCACCTGTGTTCCTGTCATATCACCTGTGTTCCTGTCATATCACCTGTGTTCCTATCACCTGTGTTCCTGTCATATCACCTGTGTTCCTATCACCTGTGTTCCTGTCATATCACCTGTGTTCCTATCACCTGTGTTCCTGTCATATCACCTGTGTTCCTGTCATATCACCTGTGTTCCTGTCATATCACCTGTGTTCCTGTCATATCACCTGTGTTCCTGTCATATCACCTGTGTTCCTGTCATATCACCTGTGTTCCTGTCATATCACCTGTGTTCCTGTCATATCACCTGTGTTCCTGTCATATCACCTGTGTTCCTGTCATATCACCTGTGTTCCTGTCGTACCAGCTCCGTGCCCACCTGGACAGTTTAATGAGATTGACGGTCATGGCACCTGTCTTCCCTGCCCAAAAAATTTCTACTCAGACAAGTCAGGGTCAATGTCCTGTACTGAATGTTTGAAGGATGAGTACACAGAAAACATGAACAGTTCAAGTGTCAACCAGTGTATCCGTTTAAATGGTCAGTGCTGCTCAGTTTAGTTCATGTCAGTTTACTCTTATTGTCTAAAAACTTTCATTTCTGCTGATTCTGAAGTTGTTTCACCAAACTGTTTGTTGTTTCAGGATCAGTAACATGCAACCGCACGTGTATTAATGGTGATTGTCAGCAGATCTTGGCCCACACAATGTCATGCGTATGTCACCAAGGTAAGATTTTTAAAAACTGAGGCATGCTGGGTAACTCCAGCAGTCAAAAAACATCTTTCTGTAGACTTAGATTGTAGGAATGTGTATATGTAACACCACAGTTTTATTTTTTCATAATGATTAGCTGTGGTAAAAGATTTGTATAGTGTTAGAAGGTTTGTATAGTGTTAGAAGGTTTGTATAGTGTTAGAAGGTTTGTATAGTGTTAGAAGGTTTGTATAGTGTTAGAAGGTTTGTATAGTGTTAGAAGGTTTGTATAGTGTTAGAAGGTTTGTATAGTGTTAGAAGGTTTGTATAGTGTTAGAAGGTTTGTATAGTGTTAGAAGGTTTGTATAGTGTTAGAAGGTTTGTATAGTGTTAGAAGGTTTGTATAGTGTTAGAAGGTTTGTATAGTGTTAGAAGGTTTGTATAGTGTTAGAAGGTTTGTATAGTGTTAGAAGGTTTGTATAGTGTTAGAAGGTTTGTTTTGTTTTGTCTATGTCAAGGCTGGTATGGAGAGTATTGTGATAAATCTTTTGTCTATGTCCAGGCTGGTATGGAGAGTATTGTGATAAATCTTTTGTCTATGTCCAGGCTGGTATGGAGAGTATTGTGATAAATCTTTTGTCTATGTCCAGGCTGGTATGGAGAGTATTGTGATAAATCTTTTGTCTATGTCTAGGCTGGTATGGAGAGTATTGTGATAAATCTTTTGTCTATGTCTAGGCTGGTATGGAGAGTATTGTGATAAATCTTTTGTCTCTTGTCTAGGCTGGTATGGAGAGTATTGTGATAAATCTTTTGTCTATGTCCAGGCTGGTATGGAGAGTATTGTGATAAATCTTTTGTCTCTTGTCTAGGCTGGTATGGAGAGTATTGTGATAAATCTTTTGACCCCTGTGCCTCCACACCTTGTCACAACAGTGGCACATGTCAATCAAAGGGACTTAACTTTACCTGTCTGTGTCCCCAAGGTAAGCAAATTTACCTGTCTGTGTCCCCAAGGTAAGCAAATTTACCTGTCTGTGTCCCCAAGGTAAGCCACCCAAACCTTTTGTCTGGAAATCTTTGAAGAAGAAGAAATAAATAAACAGCAAAACATTTAAAACTATTTGAACAATCCTGACATTTAAAAAAAAATTCATGTAGGCTTATATAATGACTAAATGTAAATTCTACAATTATATTATTTAAAATATTGCTTCTTGTTTGTAAAGTTTTTCTGTGTGTCAAATATTACAGGAACTTTTGGTTACCTATGTGAGGGTCTCAACAAGACGTGCACCCAAAACTATTGTCAGAATGGTGGCATGTGTGAGAATTTGGTCAACACCGCCAGGTGTCACTGTTTACCTGGGTACAGCGGAGACAGGTAAGGGACAGCTTACATTCACTGCTGTAAGGTGGTAAGGGACAGATGACAGCTTACATTCACTGCTGTAAGATGGTAAAGGACAGCTTGCATTCACTGCTGTAAGATGGTAAGGGACAGATGACAGCTTGCATTCACTGCTGTAAGATGGTAAGGGACAGATGACAGCTTGCATTCACTGCTGTAAGATGGTAAGGGACAGATGACAGCTTGCATTCACTGCTGTAAGATGGTAAGGGACAGATGACAGCTTGCATTCACTGCTGTAAGATGGTAAGGGACAGATGACAGCTTGCATTCACTGCTGTAAGATGGTAAGGGACAGATGACAGCTTGCATTCACTGCTGTAAGATGGTAAGGGACAGATGACAGCTTGCATTCACTGCTGTAAGATGGTAAGGGACAGATGACAGCTTGCATTCACTGCTGTAAGATGGTAAGGGACAGATGACAGCTTGCATTCACTGCTGTAAGATGGTAAGGGACAGATGACAGCTTGCATTCACTGCTGTAAGATGGTAAGGGACAGATGAAAGCTTGCATTCACTGCTATAAGATGGTAAGGGACAGATGACAGCTTGCATTCACTGCTATAAGATGGTAAGGGACAGATGACAGCTTACATTCACTGCTGTAAGATGGTAAGGGACAGATGACAGCTTGCATTCACTGCTGTAAGATGGTAAGGGACAGATGACAGCTGGCATTCACTGCTGTAAGGTGGTATGCATGTGTCCATTTGTTCAATAAATCTTACCCTCTATTTGAAGGTGTCAATCTTTCCAAGACCTCTGTTCTACTCAGCCTTGCCTTAACGGTGGCACCTGCAAGTCTCTTGGCATCCGCTACACCTGTATCTGCTCACCTGGTTATGCTGGCCTCAACTGTAACAGTAGTGTTGGTATGGTGTTTCAACATACATCACCTAGCCTTAAATAGCCAACTTGTCTAGTTTCATCACCTAGCCTTACATATGAAACATATTTTAAATTGTTTCTCCCACAATAACTGTATAAAAGCTAATGAATTGATTCTGATTTAGATGACTGCTACTCCAACCCTTGTGCCAATAACGGGACATGTATTGACGGTGAAGGAAGGTTTACATGTGACTGTAGCACAGCTGCAGGATATGCTGGGCCCCAGTGCCAGCAGAGAGTTCTAGAATGTAATGATACCAAGTGTGGAGGCCACTCCAAGTGCTTTGAAGACGAGGCTCAAAATTCTTTCATTTGTGCTTGTGATGTACAGACGGATTATTCCGTTGGTAAGTTTATAAACTTTTTTTTCTCATCAAATAAGGCAGACTGTATGCCCTAGTCTACTAAATCAAATTTTGCCTGTGGGACCAACAGTCCAATATTTCAAACAAACATGACAAAATATAAAACACAAATATCTGATTGTATTTATTTAGTGTTGTATAGTTGTGAGAGATGTGTGAAAATGTTTTCAGTCCTCAAGAACCAGAGCTGTTCACCAAGAGACCTTTGTTTAAACAACCCTTGCTTCAATAATGGAACTTGCAAGTCCAGTGGAGCGTCCACCACATGCTCCTGCCCCGAAGGTTATGGGGGCTCAGTGTGTCAACACAACATTGATGAGTGCAGAAGTCAGCCCTGTCAAAATGGTGGCAATTGTACAGACGGTGTCAACAGCTTCACTTGTGATTGTACAGGCACAGGATACCAAGGTAAGAGATCACATCTGTGCTCTAAAGGCTGCTCAATAATTCACGCTATTTACACACTTCAATGAGTTTGATACGCTATTTACACACTTCAATGAGTTTAATACACTATTTACACACTTCAATGAGTTTACAACGCTATTTACACACTTCAGTGAGTTTGAAACTTCGGCTACAAAAATTATGACCACCCAAATTTTGTTAAAATAAGGAGAATAATTTTTTTAAAGTTACTGGGTTGTTTTAATAATTTTCCCTTAGCATTTTCCCCCCACATATTATGTAATATCTACCCCGATCCCCCCCCCCCCCCCCCAACACAGCTACCACAATAACAGCCTGCCATTTTTCTGCCACTAAACACAATTTTTTTTCAGTCATTACTTGGTCAAAACGCTGTCATCATTAAAACACTTACATCAGTTTTCCAAGTGATATAAAAACACATTTACTGTTATAAAAACACATTTTCTGTTACGTGTCCAACTGTCACAAGTTAGGGAAAATAAAGGCAGCCGGCGATAGAACTGTCAGATCAACTCTTCACTTTGTTGACTTTGGCAACTTAATACCGTCAAAACAGTGCCTAATTACAATTATGCTTTATAGGCTACGTAATTAAATTTATATGCTTAAAACTAAATAAAATTAATTCATTAGTTGATGTGAACATGATTACCAAATTATAAAAAATAGGTTCTATTTAAAAGGCCATTGGATAATTGTCTGACCATGCCAAACCACAACTACCTCAACACTCATGCGCCATAGCACACACACACACACATATATACACACCTACTCGCACACACTTGGCTAGTTTCATCACCTAGCCTTACGTAGCCAACTTGTCTAGTTCTACCACACTCACCCACATACTTCCATTTATTAAGCTGTGTAACATATACCCTCAGTTATTAAGCTGTGTAACTGTCTTAAATGTGGTACACACATTGATTAAAATAAAAATATTTTATTTTCCAATGCATTATTATTATTATTTTAAAAATTCTACATTGGCCTATATATATAAATATATATATGGCATGTACCTGTATGGTTGTACTGGCATTTGGATCAATTGTAGCATCAGTTATAAAGCAATTAGTGTAAGCCTAATTTGTCATTAATAAAACTCTGACCATTCTTGTAATCTTTCCTGTTTTATCCCCAATTTGCACCAGCTAAAATCCTAGAAATATAAAAGTTGTCTTTAACCCTTTTCTGGCCTGGACTAACTTTTTAGGCATGCAAAAGTTTCTTTGTCTTAATTTTAATCGAAGATAGAAGAACAAGAAAGGCATGACTTTCAATAGAACAAGGAACACATGACTTTCAAAAGGGCAAGAATAGCATGACTTTCAAAAGAACAAGAATAGCATGACTTTCAAAAGGACAAGAATAGCATGACTTTCAATAGAACAAGAATAGCATGACTTTCAAAAGAACAAGAATAGCATGACTTTCAAAAGAACAAGATTAGCATTCTTGATTTATTATATCAAGATATACATCCATATATTATATCAAGATATACATCCATATATTATATCAAGATATACATCCATATATTATATCAAGATATACATCCATATATTATATCAAGATATACATCCATATATTATATCAAGATATACATCCATATATTATATCAAGATATACATCCATATATGTGTGTAATGTTTCAGGCCCCAGTTGTGAGGTAGACATTGATGAATGTCAGACAAACAACTGCAGTGTCAACAACACAAGTCAGTGTCGTAACCTGCTCAATCAATACACCTGTGAATGCAAGCCAGGCTACACTGGAACTTTTTGCCAGGTAAGATACCAGTATGTAAGGCTCCAGTTGTCTTGTGAACCTTGTTTGTTTCTTTGGGCATTCATTTTGTTGTGAGCCTTGTTTGTTTCTTTGGGCATTCATTTTCCAGCAAATGTTGTTTAGGAACATTTCTCTCCCTGCCTAGATTGATGTTGATGAGTGCTCCCCCATGCCTTGTCTACACGACGCAGGGTGTGAGAATCTGGTCAACGGATATAAATGTCACTGTCCCAGAGGCTGGAGGGGAGGTAACTGTCAGGAGGAGATCAACGAATGTGGCAGTACACCCTGTTCTCATGCCGCACCCTGCACAGATCTCTTTGATGACTACTACTGCAGGTTGGGCAGTATTTACAGCTTAAATATTAACTGATCACATTTATATAGCTGTAGACCCAATCCTTTTTTTAAACTGGTCACATTTTTAAATATAGCTGTAGACCCAATACCTTTTTTAAACTGATCACATTTTTAAATATAGCTGTAGACCCAATACCTTTTTTAAACTGATCACATTTTTAAATATAGCTGTAGACCCAATACCTTTGGGAAAAACTGTAGCTCAAGTACCTCGGTATGCCAGGTTGCCAATCCTTGTCTGGGAGGTGCTTGTCTTGAACCAAACAGTCTCTGTTCATGTAATGGTAAGTAATGTTTGTGTTCATGTAATGGTAAGTAATGTTTGTGTTCATGTAATGGTAAGTAATGTTTGTGTTCATGTAATGGTAAGTAATGTTTGTGTTCATGTAATGGTAAGTGATGTTTGTGTTCATGTAATGGTAAGTGATGTTTGTGTTCATGTAATGGTAAGTAATGTTTGTGTTCATGTAATGGTAAGTAATGTTTGTGTTCATGTAATGGTAAGTGATGTTTGTGTTCATGTAATGGTAAGTAATGTTTGTGTTCATGTAATGGTAAGTAATGTTTGTGTTCATGTAATGGTAAGTAATGTTTGTGTTCATGTAATGGTAAGTAATGTTTGTGTTCATGTAATGGTAAGTGATGTTTGTGTTCATGTAATGGTAAGTAATGTTTGTGTTCATGTAATGGTAAGTGATGTTTGTGTTCATGTAATGGTAAGTAATGTTTGTGTTCATGTAATGGTAAGTAATGTTTGTGTTCATGTAATGGTAAGTAATGTTTGTGTTCATGTAATGGTAAGTGATGTTTGTGTTCATGTAATGGTAAGTGATGTTTGTGTTCATGTAATGTTAAGTTTTATGTTTGTGTTCATGTAATGTTAAGTAATGTTTGTGTTCATTTAATGGTAAGTGATGTTTGTGTTCATGTAATGGTAAGTAATGTTTGTGTTCATTTAATGGTAAGTGATGTTTGTGTTCATGTAATGTTAAGTTTTATGTTTGTGTTCATGTAATGTTAAAATTGATGTTTGTGTTGGTGCTCATGTAATGGTAAGTCTGATGTTGTTCATGTAATATTAAGTCTAATGTTTGTGTTCATGTAATGTTGTCTAATGTTTGTGTTCATTTAATGTTGTCTAATGTTTGTGTTCATTTAATGATGTTAAAATTGATGTTTGTGTTGGTGCTCATGTAATGGTAAGTCTGATGTTGTTCATGTAATATCAAGTCTAATGTTTGTGTTCATGTAATGCCAATATATCTGACAGCTTCTTATACTGGGGAGCGTTGTGAGCTGGTGGTCAACTTTTGTTCCAACACCTCAAACATCTGCCTGAATGGTGCCACATGTATCCCTTCATTGGATGGTTTTAAGTGTGTTTGTCCACTAGGTAAGTGTCCACTATCTCTGGATGTCTGTGGTTGTCCACTATCTCTGGTTGTCCACTATCTCTGGTTGTCTGTGGTTGTCCATTATCTCTGGTTGTCTGTGGTTGTCCAATATCTCTGGTTGTCCACTATCTCTGGTTGTCTGTGGTTGTCCAATATCTCTGGTTGTCTGTGGTTGTCCACTATCTCTGGTTGTCCACTATCTCTGGTTGTCTGTGGTTGTCCAATATCTCTGGTTG
The DNA here is from genome assembly GCF_028476545.2 of Physella acuta. Classification (NCBI taxonomy): domain Eukaryota; kingdom Metazoa; phylum Mollusca; class Gastropoda; family Physidae; genus Physella; species Physella acuta. The sequence goes on from NW_026731807.1 coordinate 321,797, forward strand.
TCTGTGGTTGTCCAATATCTCTGGTTGTCCACTATCTCTGGTTGTCTGTGGTTGTCCAATATCTCTGGTTGTCTGTGGTTGTCCACTATCTCTGGTTGTCTGTGGTTGTCCACTATCTCTGGTTGTCCACTATCTCTGGTTGTCTGTGGTTGTCCAATATCTCTGGTTGTCTGTGGTTGTCCAATATCTCTGGTTGTCTGTGGTTGTCCAATATCTCTGGTTGTCTGTGGTTGTCCAATATCTCTGGTTGTCTCTGGTTGTCCAATATCTCTGGTTGTCTGTGGTTGTCCACTGTCTCTGGTTGTCTGTGGTTGTCCAATATCTCTGGTTGTCTGTGGTTGTCCAATATCTCTGGTTGTCTGTGGTTGTCCAATATCTCTGGTTGTCCACTATCTCTGGTTGTCTGTGGTTGTCCAATATCTCTGGTTGTCTGTGGTTGTCCAATATCTCTGGTTGTCTGTGGTTGTCCAATATCTCTGGTTGTCTGTGGTTGTCCAATATCTCTGGTTGTCTGTGGTTGTCCACTATCTCTGGTTGTCCACTATCTCTGGTTGTCTGTGGTTGTCCAATATCTCTGGTTGTCTGTGGTTGTCCACTATCTCTGGTTGTCCACTATCTCTGGTTGTCTGTGGTTGTCCAATATCTCTGGTTGTCCACTATCTCTGGTTGTCTGTGGTTGTCCAATATCTCTAGTTGTCTCTGGTTGTCCAATATCTCTGGTTGTCTGTGGTTGTCCACTATCTATGGTTGTCTGTGGTTGTCCAATATCTCTGGTTGTCTGTGGTTGTCCAATATCTCTGGTTGTCTGTGGTTGTCCAATATCTCTGGTTGTCTGTGGTTGTCCAATATCTCTGGTTGTCTGTGGTTGTCCAATATCTCTGGTTGTCTGTGGTTGTCCAATATCTCTGGTTGTCTGTGGTTGTCCACTATCTCTGGTTGTCTGTGGTTGTCCATTATCTCTGGTTGTCTGTGGTTGTCCACTATCTCTGGTTGTCAAATATCTCTGGTTGTCTGTGGTTGTCCAATATCTCTGGTTGTCCACTATCTCTGGTTGTCTGTGGTTGTCCAATATCTCTGGTTGTCTGTGGTTGTCCAATATCTCTGGTTGTCTGTGGTTGTCCAATATCTCTGGTTGTCTGTGGTTGTCCAATATCTCTGGTTGTCTGTGGTTGTCCACTATCTCTGGTTGTCTGTGGTTGTCCACTATCTCTGGTTGTCTGTGGTTGTCCATTATCTCTGGTTGTCTGTGGTTGTCCACTATCTCTGGTTGTCAAATATCTCTGGTTGTCTGTGGTTGTCCAATATCTCTGGTTGTCCACTATCTCTGGTTGTCTGTGGTTGTCCAATATCTCTGGTTGTCTGTGGTTGTCCAATATCTATGGTTGTCTGTGGTTGTCCACTATCTCTGGTTGTCTGTGGTTGTCCAATATCTCTGGTTGTCTGTGGTTGTCCAATATCTCTGGTTGTCTGTGGTTGTCCACTATCTCTGGTTGTCTGTGGTTGTCCAATATCTCTGGTTGTCTGTGGTTGTCCAATATCTCTGGTTGTCTGTGGTTGTCCACTATCTCTGGTTGTCTGTGGTTGTCCAATATCTCTGGTTGTCTGTGGTTGTCCAATATCTCTGGTTGTCTGTGGTTGTCCACTATCTCTGGTTGTCTGTGGTTGTCCATTATCTCTGGTTGTCTGTGGTTGTCCACTATCTCTGGTTGTCAAATATCTCTGGTTGTCTGTGGTTGTCCAATATCTCTGGTTGTCCACTATCTCTGGTTGTCTGTGGTTGTCCAATATCTCTGGTTGTCTGTGGTTGTCCAATATCTCTGGTTGTCTGTGGTTGTCCAATATCTCTGGTTGTCTGTGGTTGTCCAATATCTCTGGTTGTCCAATATCTCTGGTTGTCTGTGTTTGTCCAATATCTCTGGTTGTCTGTGGTTGTCCAATATCTCTGGTTGTCTGTGGTTGTCCAATATCTCTGGTTGTCCAATATCTCTGGTTGTCTGTGGTTGTCCACTATCTCTGGTTGTCTGTGGTTGTCCATTATCTCTGGTTGTCTGTGGTTGTCCACTATCTCTGGTTGTCAAATATCTCTGGTTGTCTGTGGTTGTCCAATATCTCTGGTTGTCCACTATCTCTGGTTGTCTGTGGTTGTCCAATATCTCTGGTTGTCTGTGGTTGTCCAATATCTCTGGTTGTCTGTGGTTGTCCAATATCTCTGGTTGTCTGTGGTTGTCCAATATCTCTGGTTGTCCAATATCTCTGGTTGTCTGTGGTTGTCCAATATCTCTGGTTGTCTGTGGTTGTCCAATATCTCTGGTTGTCTGTGGTTGTCCAATATCTCTGGTTGTCTGTGGTTGTCCAATATCTCTGGTTGTCTGTGGTTGTCCAATATCTCTGGTTGTCCAATATCTCTGGTTGTCTGTGGTTGTCCAATATCTCTGGTTGTCCAATATCTCTGGTTGTCTGTGGTTGTCCAATATCTCTGGTTGTCTGTGGTTGTCCAATATCTCTGGTTGTCTGTGGTTGTCCAATATCTCTGGTTGTCTGTGGTTGTCCAATATCTCTGGTTGTCTGTGGTTGTCCAATATCTCTGGTTGTCCAATATCTCTGGTTGTCTGTGGTTGTCCAATATCTCTGGTTGTCTGTGGTTGTCCACTAGACCAATTTCATCTTATGTCCAATTGTTAACTACTTGACAATCTGTGCCAACACTGACAATCTCTGCCATCACTGACAATCTCTGACATCACTGACAATCTGTGCCAACACTGAGCTACTGATGACCACTCATGAACAGGTTACACTGGAGACTTGTGCCAGATAAACATAAACGACTGTAGCCCAGGCACATGTGTCCCTAGTGCCCAGTGTATTGACATGGAAGGCAAAACTTTCTGTAGATGTCCATTGGATACTGACGGAGAGAATTGTGACAGGGGTAAGTAGATTCATGCTTGTTAGGTCATGATATAAGAAAATGGCTGGTGTTAGGTAGGTCATGATATAAGAAAATGGCTGGTGTTAGGTAGGTCATGATGTAACGGACGCCTTCTGTCAGACGCAGAATCGGCGAACGTCCCCAGGTTCGTTTAAAGTAGTCAGACAGAAACCTTTCTGGACAGTATGAGCACAACTACATCTACGTGGGCTTGTCTCAAAAGTCTAGGGGTATTGACACGTAGGATAGATGAAACTCAACTTAGGTTAAACTGACAATTACTATTTTAATTTATGCACAAGAATGTACAATAGTCAATAAGTCAACACCAAAGTAAACTTCATTAAGAGCAATAAATAAACCATAAAAATATCACTCACAGATAACTCAATGATACTGTAAGATCTCTAACAATTAGAGATTAAAGTCACAGGTAAAGCCTTGGTGTAATACCACACCTAAATACAATATCATAAACCTGGAATGACCATACAACTTGGTGAAATAACACACCTAAGCAACATCTCATAATCATTTGAATAATCACACAACTTGGTGTAATATCACACTTAAACAATATCATAAGTCCTGGAAAGATCATATACTTGGTGAAATAACACACCTAAGCAATAACTCATTAACACTGGAAAAATCACACAACTTTGTGAAATATCACACCTAAACAATGTATCTTAAACACTGGAGTGATAAACAACTCATATGGTGAGGAACTAATATATATCACCACGAACTGAATATTCAAGTAAAAACCACACACACACACACCGCACTGTTGCCTCCCGGAGTCTAGGTCAAAGTCCACTCGGGAAGTTGTGTCTCGACCTTTTTTTTATCAGAGATCAAACCCAAGGGAGGCTACTATAATGTAGCAAGGCCATTGGTCGAGGATCGGTTAAGGATCCTCAATACTAAACAACCATTGCCGAGGTTCTGACAAGGATTAAAATCCAAGTCACCTGCCGTGACTGAGTTCAGTTGACCGCTGCGTACCAATGAACTGATAATTCTCCCAAGGTCAATAATAAAACTCAGGAGACTAAATAATAAAAAGAAATAAAGAGACCTAAGCAGGTCACAATGATATAAGAAAACATTTGGTGTTGGTTAGGTCATGATTAAAGAAAACAGTTGGTGTTGGTTAGGTCATGATATAAGAAAATGGCTGGTGTTAGGTAGGTCATGATATAAGAAAATGGTTGGTGTTGGTTAGGTCATGATATAAGAAAATGGCTGGTGTTAGGTAGGTCATGATATAAGAAAATGGCTGGTGTTAGGTAGGTCATGATATAAGAAAACATTTGGTGTTGGTTTGGTCATGATATAAGAAAATGGCTGGTGTTAGGTAGGTCATGATATAAGAAAACATTTGGTGTTGGTTAGGTCATGATATAAGAAAACAGTTGGTGTTGGTTAGGTCATGATATAAGAAAACATTTGGTGTTGGTTAGGTCATGATATAAGAAAACAATTGGTGTTGGTTAGGTCATGATATAAGAAAACAGTTGGTGTTGGTTAGGTCATAATATAAGAAAACATTTGGTGTTGGTTAGGTCATGATATAAGAAAACATTTGGTGTTGGTTAGGTCATGATATAAGAAAACAGTTGGTGTTGGTTAGGTCATGATATAAGAAAACATTTGGTGTTGGTTAGGTCATGATATAAGAAAACATTTGGTGTTGGTTAGGTCATGATATAAGAAAACAGTTGGTGTTGGTTAGGTCATGATATAAGAAAACAGTTGGTGTTGGTTAGGTCATGATATAAGAAAACATTTGGTGTTGGTTAGGTCATGATATAAGAAAACATTTGGTGTTGGTTAGGTCATGATATAAGAAAACAGTTGGTGTTGGTTAGGTCATGATATAAGAAAACATTTGGTGTTGGTTAGGTCATGATATAAGAAAACATTTGGTGTTGGTTAGGTCATGATATAAGAAAACAGTTGGTGTTGGTTAGGTCATGATATAAGAAAATGGCTGGTGTTAGGTAGGTCATGATATAAGAAAATGGTTGGTGTTGGTTAGGTCATGATATAAGAAAATGGCTGGTGTTAGGTAGGTCATGATATAAGAAAATGGCTGGTGTTAGGTAGGTCATGATATAAGAAAACATTTGGTGTTGGTTTGGTCATGATATAAGAAAATGGCTGGTGTTAGGTAGGTCATGATATAAGAAAACATTTGGTGTTGGTTAGGTCATGATATAAGAAAACAGTTGGTGTTGGTTAGGTCATGATATAAGAAAACATTTGGTGTTGGTTAGGTCATGATATAAGAAAACAATAGGTGTTGGTTAGGTCATGATATAAGAAAACAGTTGGTGTTGGTTAGGTCATGATATAAGAAAACATTTGGTGTTGGTTAGGTCATGATATAAGAAAACATTTGGTGTTGGTTAGGTCATGATATAAGAAAACAGTTGGTGTTGGTTAGGTCATGATATAAGAAAACATTTGGTGTTGGTTAGGTCATGATATAAGAAAACATTTGGTGTTGGTTAGGTCATGATATAAGAAAACAGTTGGTGTTGGTTAGGTCATGATATAAGAAAACAGTTGGTGTTGGTTAGGTCATGATATAAGAAAACATTTGGTGTTGGTTAGGTCATGATATAAGAAAACATTTGGTGTTGGTTAGGTCATGATATAAGAAAACAGTTGGTGTTGGTTAGGTCATGATATAAGAAAACATTTGGTGTTGGTTAGGTCATGATATAAGAAAACATTTGGTGTTGGTTAGGTCATGATATAAGAAAACAGTTGGTGTTGGTTAGGTCATGATATAAGAAAACAGTTGGTGTTGGTTAGGTCATGATATAAGAAAACATTTGGTGTTGGTTAGGTCATGATATAAGAAAACAGTTGGTGTTGGTTAGGTCATGATATAAGAAAACATTTGGTGTTGGTTAGGTCATGATATAAGAAAACATTTGGTGTTGGTTAGGTCATGATATAAGAAAAAATTTGGTGTTGGTTAGGTCATGATATAAGAAAACAGTTGGTGTTGGTTAGGTCATGATATAAGAAAACATTTGGTGTTGGTTAGGTCATGATATAAGAAAACATTTGGTGTTGGTTAGGTCATGATTTGACTAAATGGTTGCTGCAGGTTGGAACCAAGACTTTGATCTGCTGTTTGAGGATAAAAGGAGGGTAGGGATGGCGTACCTGAGGTATCCTGTTGCCCTCAACAGCTCCAACTTTAGCATCTCTGTCTGGCTGCAGTTTGGGGAGACCAACGGCAAAGGCACATTCTTGTCTTTGTTTACTGTACCGTGAGTGTTGATTGTTTACTGTACCGTGAGTGTTGATTGTTTACTGTACCGTGAGTGTTGATTGTTTACTGTACCGTGAGTGTTGATTGTTTACTGTACCGTGAGTGTTGATTGTTTACTGTACCGTGAGTGTTGATTGTTTACTGTACTGTGAGTGTTGATTGTTTACTGTACCGTGAGTGTTGATTGTTTACTGTACCGTGAGTGTTGATTGTTTACTGTACCGTGAGTGTTGATTGTTTACTGTACCGTGAGTGTTGATTGTTTACTGTACCGTGAGTGTTGATTGTTTACTGTACCGTGAGTGTTGATTGTTTACTGTACCGTGAGTGTTGATTGTTTACTGTACCGTGAGTGTTGATTGTTTACTGTACCGTGAGTGTTGATTGTTTACTGTACCTTGAGTGTTGATTGTTTACTGTACCATGAGTGTTGATTGTTTACTGTACCGTGAGTGTTGATTGTTTACTGTACCGTGATTGTTGGTTGTTTACTGTACAGTGAGTGTTGATTGTTTACTGTACCGTGAGTGTTGATTGTTTACTGTACTGTGAGTGTTGATCATTTACTGTACCATGGGTGTTGATTGTTTACTGTACTGTGAGTGTTGAAACTTTTGTTAACTGTACCATGAGTGTTGATTGTTTACTGTACCATGAGTGTTGAAACTTTTGTTTACTGCACCATGAGTGTTGAAACTTTTGTTGACTGTACCGTGAGTGTTGAAACTTTTGTTGACTGTACCGTGAGTGATGAAACTTTTGTTTACTGTACCGTGAGTGTTGAAACTTTTGTTGACTGTACCGTGAGTGTTGATTGTTTACTGTACCATGAATGTTGATTGTTTACTGTACTGTGAGTGTTGATTGTTTACTGTACCATGAGTGTCAATTGTTTACTGTACTGTGAGTGTTGATTGTTTACTGTACCATGTGTGCAAGACGCCATTCAAATGTAAATTCAAATGTTCTGATCGTCCCCCAGCCAAGCCAACAGCCTGCGAGGGAAGCAACTTGTGTTGTCCCTGGATGAACGAAGTGTTTACTACAGCCATGGAGGCCACAATGTCTCCTACACTCACAGCACCAGGTACAATGACGGCAAGTGGCACTACCTGGTGCTGAATGTCAATGCTGGAACTGGCCAGATCAACTTGATTGTTGACACCATCAACAGCCAAGCTATTCCTATTCCACTTGCCACATTGGATGTCTAGTAAGTTGGGATTTTGGGACAAAAAGAAAACCTAGGCTTAAAAAACATGTAGACTCACAGCTTTACCTTATTTAGCTAGCCTGATCTAGTTAAGCTGAAAATTTATTTCAATGAACAAAATTTTACATTTTAAAAATATTTTAAATAGTGGTAGCAATTCATGAGGTCACCTTAAGTTCTGTTAACAGTGTACTGTAATGGAAGCAAAATCAGTCTCTGGCAATTTAAGCTTCATATAGCACTCAGCCTCTTTCTAGTCAATACATTTTATCCTCAGCCTCTGACTAGTCAAAATATTCTCTACTTTTGTTCTATCCTCAGCCTCTGACTAGTCAAAATATTCTCTACTTTTGTTCTATCCTCAGCCTCTGACTAGTCAAAATATTCTCTACTTTTGTTCTATCCTCAGCCTCTGGCTAGTCAAAATATTCTCTACTTTTGTTCTATCCTCAGCCTCTGACTAGTCAAAATATTCTCTACTTTTGTTCTATCCTCAGCCTCTGACTAGTCAAAATATTCTCTACTTTTGTTCTATCCTCAGCCTCTGGCTAGTCAAAATATTCTCTACTTTTGTTCTTTCCTCAGCCTCTGGCTAGTACTAGGAAGTAAATATGACTTGAACCAGAATGCAGCTGTTGAAGGAGAAGGATTTTATGGCAAGCTTTCAAGGGTCACCATTTACTCCAATGTGCTGCGCCACAGAGATGATGTGGGTACATTAATACGTCAGGCTTGGGGGGGGGGGGGGCACAGAGATGATGTAGGTACATTAATACATCAGGCTTGGGGGGGGGGGCACAGAGATGATGTGGGTACATTAATACATCAGGCTTGGGGGGGGGGGCACAGAGATGATGTGGGTACATTAATACATCAGGCTTGGGGGGGGGGCCACAGAGATGATGTGGGTACATTAATACGTCAGGCTTGGGGGGGGGGGGGGCACAGAGATGATGTGGGTACATTAATACATCAGGCTTGGGGGGGGGGGCACAGAGATGATGTGGGTACATTAATACATCAGGCTTGGGGGGGGGGGGGGGCACAGAGATGATGTGGGTACATTAATACATCAGGCTTGGGGGGGGGGGGGCACAGAGATGATGTGGGTACATTAATACATCAGGCTGGGGGGGGGGGGCACAGAGATGATGTGGGTACATTAATACATCAGGCTTGGGGGGGGGGGGGCACAGAGATGATGTGGGTACATTAATACATCAGGCTTGGGGGGGGGGGGCACAGAGATGATGTGGGTACATTAATACATCAGGCTTGGGGGGGGGGGCACAGAGATGATGTGGGTACATTAATACATCAGGCTTGGGGGGGGGGGCACAGAGATGATGTGGGTACATTAATACATCAGGCTTGGGGGGGGGCACAGAGATGATGTGGGTACATTAATACGTCAGGCTTGGGGGGTGGGGTGTTGATACATCTGGCTTGGGGGGGGGGGGCGTTGATACATCTGGCGGGGGGGGGGGGTAATTGATACATCTGGCTGGGGGGGGGGGTAATGGATACATCTGGCTAGGGGGGGGGGGGTAATTGATACATCTGGCTTGGGGAGGGGGGGGGGCGTTGATACATCTGGCTAGTGGTGGGTGGAATAAATTGAAGCCTCTAGAGAGCTGCCATCTTTAAGAATGTTTAAAGACGTTCCATTGCTTCAGGTGACCATTGTGGGCAACAATAATGTGTCGGCACTTTTTGCCAACTCAATTCTGCGCTGGAGTTCTGAGCTGGCCTATACTGTGGGAGTCAGGAGATTAGTTCCCTCTCAGGCGGATCAAAGTTGTCAGTTTGGCTACATCAACTACCCCACCTGCACACAACAACCTGGTAAGTTGTCAGTTTGGCTACATCAACTACCCCACCTGCACACAGCAACCTGGTAAGTTGTCAGTTTGGCTACATCAACTACCCCACCTGCACACAGCAACCTGGTAAGTTGTCAGTTTGGCTACATCAACTACCCCACCTGCACACAGCAACCTGGTAAGTTGTCAGTTTGGCTACATCAACTACCCCACCTGCACACAGCAACCTGGTGAGTTGTCAGTTTGGCTACATCAACTACCCCACCTGTACAACCTGGTGAGTTGTCAGTTTGGCTACATCAACTACCCCACCTGCACACAACAACCTGGTAAGTTGTCAGTTTGGCTACATCAACTACCCCACCTGCACACAACAACCTGGTAAGTTGTCAGTTTGGCTACATCAACTACCCCACCTGCACACAGCAACCTGGTGAGTTGTCAGTTTGGCTACATCAACTACCCCACCTGCACACAGCAACCTGGTAAGTTGTCAGTTTGGCTACATCAACTACCCCACCTGTACAACCTGGTGAGTTGTCAGTTTGGCTACATCAACTACCCCACCTGCACACAGCAACCTGGTAAGTTGTCAGTTTGGCTACATCAACTACCCCACCTGTACAACCTGGTGAGTTGTCAGTTTGGCTACATCAACTACCCCACCTGCACACAGCAACCTGGTAAGTTGTCAGTTTGGCTACATCAACTACCCCACCTGTACAACCTGGTGAGTTGCTTCTGTCCTGTTACTTTTGTACAAGCATTTCAATTTTGTTTGTTAATTGGCTAATTTGTACTTAAGGTCGGTTTACTAGGCTAATTAGTTTGGTTTTATAAAACTGTCTTATGGATTGTTATAATATTAAACTAATTAGTTTGATTTTATAAAACTGTCTATCCGTCTAATCCATCTAATCTGTGTAATCCATCTAATGCCATTGTAGGTAAAAACATGGTAAAAGTTGTGAATGGATCTTGCCCCAGGGATCAGCTGAAATACAACACGGAGAGGTTGACCCAAATCTTTTGGGATCCACCCAGCTTCACTGGCCAACCTGCGCAGGTCGCTTCCATTCAATCAGGTACCGCTCTTAATGACACGCCTTAAGGTGGGATATCCTGTGTGGGAGGTGTGGTTTAGTGTGAGTAAGGGGTGTGGTTTAGTGTGGTTAAGTCTGTGTGAGGTGTGGTTTAGTGTGGGTGAGGTGTGATTTAGTGTGGGTAAGGGGTGTGGTTTAGTGTGGTTAAGTCTGTGTGATGTGTGGTTTAGTGAGGTTAAGTCTGTGGGAGGTGTGGTTTAGTGTGGGTGAGGTGTGGTTTAGTGTGGGTGAGTTGTGGTTTAGTGTGGGTGAGTTGTGGTTTAGAATGGGTGTGTTGTGGTTTAGTGTGGGTGAGGTGTGGTTTAGTGTGTGAGGTGTGGTTTAGTGTGGGTGAGTTGTGGTTTAGTGTGGGTGAGTTGTGGTTTAGTGTGGGTGAGTTGTGGCTTAGTGTGGGTGAGTTGTGGTTTAGTGTGGGTGAGTTGTGGTTTAGTGTGGGTGAGTTGTGGGTGAGTTGTGGTTTAGTGTGGGTGAGGTGTGGTTTAGTGTGGGTGAGGTGTGGTTTAGTGTGGGTGAGGTGTGGTTTAGTGTGTGAGGTGTGGTTTAGAATGGGTGTGAGGTGTGGTTTAGTATGGGTGTGAGGTGTGGTTTAAGACAGTGAGAGTATCACTGGGGTGTGGTTTAAGTTATGGAGGATTTGGCTAAAGACAGTGGATATTGCACAAGTTGTTGGAGATTTTAAAATTAACGATTTCATGCATATTTATTCAACACCACTTATAAATAATATGTTAAAACTGATTGTATTTTGTCATGAAGGCAGCACTTTTGTTTGGGGCAAATACCACGTGGCCATTGAGGCAACCAACAGTGATGGCAACAAAGCCCTATGTTTGTTTGATATATTTGTTCAAAGTAAGTCTGTCTTGCAACATTGCGCCAGTTAACTTGTTTAGTGACATGTATTTCTGTAGCACGCAATATGTTGCCTGGTCCTGACTAAACAAATGTGTTGCAGATGATGAGTGTAGTGACCCTGAACGTCCAGCCAATGTTGAGAACATGCTGTGTAGTCCAGCAACGTACAGCAAGTACAGACAGTGTGGGCCCACCTGTCGGGCCAACTATGCCCCCTCGATCCCCAGTCCCGTCATACACACCTGCGGGCCAGTGGGGAACTGGGACCCTCCAAACAAATTTCTCCCTTACAGGATATCACCTTGTGGGGGTATGTTGTCTGTCATGGTGTTGGTCTGTCTGTTATGTTGTTGGTCTGTCAAGTTGTTCTGTCTGTTATGTTCTGTCAGTCATGTTGTTGGTCTGTCATGTTGTTGGTCTGTCATGTTGTTGGTCTGTCTGTTATGTTCTGTCTGTCATGTTTTGGTCTGTCTGTTAGTTGGTCTGTCTGTTATGTTGTTGGTCTGTCAGTCGTGTTGTTGATCTGTCATGTTATTGGTCTGTCTGTTATGTTCTGTCTGTCATGTTTTGGTCTGTCTGTTATGTTCTGTCAGTCATGTTGTTGGTCTGTCATGTTGTTGGTCTGTCTGTTATGTTCTGTCTGTCATGTTTTGGTCTGTCTGTTATGTTCTGTCAGTCATGTTGTTGGTCTGTCATGTTGTTGGTCTGTCTGTTATGTTCTGTCTGTCGTGTTTTGGTCTGTCTGTTATGTTCTGTCAGTCATGTTGTTGGTCTGTCATGTTGTTGGTCTGTCTGTTATGTTCTGTCTGTCATGTTTTGGTCTGTCTGTTATGTTCTGTCAGTCATGTTGTTGGTCTGTCATGGTGTTGTTCTGTCAGTCATGTTGTTGGTCTGTCAGTCATGTTGTTGGTCTGTCAGTCATGTTGTTGGTCTGTCAGTCATGTTCTGTCTGTCATGTTGTTGGTCTGTCATGTTGTTGATCTGTCATGTTGTTGGTCTGTCAGTCATGTTGTTGGTCTGTCTGTCATGTTGTTGGTCTGTCATGTTGTTGTCTGTCATGTTGTTGTCTGTCATGTTGTTGGTCTGTCAGTCATGTTCTGTCTGTCATGTTGTTGGTCTGTCACGTTGTTGTCTGTCATGTTGTTGGTCTGTCATGTTGTTGGTCTGTCATGTTGTTGGTCTGTCATGTTGTTGGTCAGTCATGTTGTTGTCTGTCATGTTATTGTTTGTCATGTTGTTGGTCTGTCATGACCATGTTGAATGAACCAACACAATATTTGCTTGCAGACACATCACCTCCCAAGCACCAGTTGATCATCAACTTGAGCTACTCAGTGCCTTCAAGAGAATGCCAGCAAGTGAAGGATGCCCTGACTAGTGAGCTCTACAAGACACAGGTAACATTGTCTCACCTGCTCACTCTGCCTGTCTCACCTGCTCACTCTGCCTGTCTGCTCACTCTGCCTGTCTCACCTGCTCACTCTGCCTGTCTGCTCACTCTGCCTGTCTCACCTGCTCACTCTGTCTGTCTCACCTGCTCACTCTGCCTGTCTCACCTGCTCACTCTGCCTGTCTGCTCACTCTGCCTGTCTCACCTGCTCACTCTGCCTGTCTCACCTGCTCACTCTGTCTGTCTCACCTGCTCACTCTGTCTCACCTACTCACTCTGCCTGTCTCACCTGCTCACTCTGTCTGTCTCACCTGCTCACTCTGCCTGTCTGCTCACTCTGCCTGTCTCACCTGCTCACTCTGCCTGTCTCACCTTCTCACTCTGCCTGTCTCACCTGCTCACTCTGCCTGTCTCACCTGCTCACTCTGCCTGTCTGCTCACTCTGCCTGTCTCACCTGCTCACTCTGCCTGTCTCACCTGCTCACTCTGCCTGTCTCACCTGCTCACTCTGCCTGTCTGCTCACTCTGCCTGTCTCACCTGCTCACTCTGCCTGTCTGCTCACTCTGCCTGTCTCACCTGCTCACTCTGCCTGTCTCACCTGCTCACTCTGCCTGTCTGCTCACTCTGCCTGTCTCACCTGCTCACTCTGCCTGTCTCACCTGCTCACTCTGTCTGTCTCACCTGCTCACTCTGTCTCACCTACTCACTCTGCCTGTCTCACCTGCTCACTCTGTCTGTCTCACCTGCTCACTCTGCCTGTCTGCTCACTCTGCCTGTCTCACCTGCTCACTCTGCCTGTCTCACCTTCTCACTCTGCCTGTCTCACCTGCTCACTCTGCCTGTCTCACCTGCTCACTCTGCCTGTCTCACCTGCTCACTCTGCCTGTCTCACCTGCTCACTCTGTCTGTCTCACCTGCTCACTCTGCCTGTCTCACCTGCTCACTCTGCCTGTCTGCTCACTCTGCCTGTCTCACCTGCTCACTCTGCCTGTCTCACCTTCTCACTCTGCCTGTCTCACCTGCTCACTCTGCCTGTCTCACCTGCTCACTCTGTCTGTCTCACCTGCTCACTCTACCTGTCTCACCTGCTCACTCTACCTGTCTCACCTGCTCACTCTGCCTGTATCACCTGCTCACTCTGTCTGTCTCACCTGCTCACTCTGCCTGTCTCACCTGCTCACTCTGTCTTACCTGCTCACTCTGTCTGTCTTACCTGCTCACTCTACCTGTCTCACCTGCTCACTCTACCTGTCTCACCTTCTCACTCTGTCTTACCTGCTCACTCTGTCTGTCTTACCTGCTCACTCTACCTGTCTCACCTGCTCACTCTACCTGTCTCACCTTCTCACTCTACCTGTCTCACCTGCTCACTCTGCCTGTCTCACCTGCTCACTCTGCCTGTCTCACCTGCTCACTCTGCCTGTCTCACCTGCTCACTCTGTCTGTCTCACCTGCTCACTCTGTCTCACCTACTCACTCTGCCTGTCTCACCTGCTCACTCTGTCTGTCTCACCTGCTCACTCTGCCTGTCTGCTCACTCTGCCTGTCTCACCTGCTCACTCTGCCTGTCTCACCTTCTCACTCTGCCTGTCTCACCTGCTCACTCTGCCTGTCTCACCTGCTCACTCTGCCTGTCTGCTCACTCTGCCTGTCTCACCTGCTCACTCTGCCTGTCTCACCTGCTCACTCTGCCTGTCTCACCTGCTCACTCTGCCTGTCTGCTCACTCTGCCTGTCTCACCTGCTCACTCTGCCTGTCTGCTCACTCTGCCTGTCTCACCTGCTCACTCTGCCTGTCTCACCTGCTCACTCTGCCTGTCTGCTCACTCTGCCTGTCTCACCTGCTCACTCTGTCTGTCTCACCTGCTCACTCTGTCTCACCTACTCACTCTGCCTGTCTCACCTGCTCACTCTGTCTGTCTCACCTGCTCACTCTGCCTGTCTGCTCACTCTGCCTGTCTCACCTGCTCACTCTGCCTGTCTCACCTTCTCACTCTGCCTGTCTCACCTGCTCACTCTGCCTGTCTCACCTGCTCACTCTGCCTGTCTCACCTGCTCACTCTGCCTGTCTCACCTGCTCACTCTGTCTGTCTCACCTGCTCACTCTGCCTGTCTCACCTGCTCACTCTGCCTGTCTGCTCACTCTGCCTGTCTCACCTGCTCACTCTGCCTGTCTCACCTTCTCACTCTGCCTGTCTCACCTGCTCACTCTGCCTGTCTCACCTGCTCACTCTGTCTGTCTCACCTGCTCACTCTACCTGTCTCACCTGCTCACTCTACCTGTCTCACCTGCTCACTCTGCCTGTATCACCTGCTCACTCTGTCTGTCTCACCTGCTCACTCTGCCTGTCTCACCTGCTCACTCTGTCTTACCTGCTCACTCTGTCTGTCTTACCTGCTCACTCTACCTGTCTCACCTGCTCACTCTGTCTGTCTCACCTGCTCACTCTGCCTGTCTGCTCACTCTGCCTGTCTCACCTGCTCACTCTGCCTGTCTCACCTTCTCACTCTACCTGTCTCACCTGCTCACTCTGCCTGTCTCACCTGCTCACTCTGCCTGTCTCACCTGCTCACTCTGTCTGTCTCACCTGCTCACTCTGTCTGTCTTACCTGCTCACTCTACCTGTCTCACCTTCTCACTCTGTCTTACCTGCTCACTCTGT